>NW_024537889.1:0-21582 GCF_016628075.1 Suillus paluster | reverse complement strand
TCCCTGAGTCGGATTGTTTGAGGAGCGCTGGCCATGATTCTTGGCTACAAATCATCACGAACTCGACACTAGAGAGCGCAGAGAGCGCGCAAGTGTTTGCAGTGACTGCGGATCCGACCCTAATTGCGCTGGAGGTATGTGCAGTACTTTCCATCGATCGTGTGCATACTCTTAACGTCTGCAGTACAACCATAGCCTATCCAAGACTACGGGAACTCCATCCATTTCAACGTTTCTATACCTCGCGTATGGTGCATTTTTTGCATATGTCTCGTGGTCGATGAAGCGTATGAATGGCGTGCACAACCGTATCGGTCTCACCTTCACCGCACTCGTTGAGATTGCAGCGAGTACAATCACCAGTTTGAGTGTATGCGCATTGTTGCGGGTTAAAGTAACTATGGTTCCTTGGTAGAGCTTCATCTTTTGTCTCGTGTCGCACAAACACTTATCATCATACACAGGAGCCTTCTCCCTATTGTCATCATCTTCGTTGGCGCAGAGAATATGTTTAATCTCGTGGATGCAGTGACTCGCACGTCCATCACACTTCCTGTCAAAGAGCGCATTGCCGAGGGACTAAGCCGTGCCGGTACCTCTAATACACTCAAAGTCGTGTCGTACAACAGCATTCTTGGCGTCATCGCCTTTTTTTCTGCAGGCGCAATCAGGCAATTTTGCACCTTTGCGGTGGTGGTTCTCGTGGCACATTGGTTCCTTGCACATACATTCTTCTTGGCGGTACTCAGCATCGATATCCAGAGGCTGGAGGTGAGTTCACGTGAGCTTGCATATGTGGGTCGGTGCTGAAGTAGACGATTTCAGCTTAATCAATTGCTGAGGCAAGACCCGAGCTTAGCGCCTGCTGCGTCTACTTTGACTCGCGATGCCTCATTGGAGAAAAATACGTCCAAATGGCAGCAAGTCACCCTCAATATGAAGGAATCACTAAAGGGTCGCGCGTTGACGAATATCAGCCTGTTACTGGTGTGTAGATGAGTTTGAGCTCTATATGTCTATGTGCTCACGTCTCCCTAGCTTCTTGCTATCACAGCAACATTGTATGTTATGACGAGACCTGCTGCGCGTGACACCGAGGCAGGATTCATCATTCCTTCCACCGCTCAGCAACGCATGCATGCGGCTCACCGTCGCCCAGATTCGCAAGATCCCTCCTGGCGTGTTTGGAAGACCCTCAATCCCGATGAAGAGCCACTAGTTCATCTTCGTCTTGAAGTCCCTACCGTTGTCGCGTTTCAGCCTGATACAAGGGTAGAACAGGGTCACGAGCATACCTCTGGGCTTGCACCTCCCGTTAACCTCATCTTTTGGCTCTTTAAGTTCGTCGTCCTGCCAATTAGCGTGACCACCGCCACGCTTTATGGACTGCTGCTGTACTTGCTGAAAGATGCGGAGCTACTCGAGGCACAGCGGAACCGTGCAGAGGCTGATGTACCTTCTCCTGGGGGTGAAAAGCCACTGAATGGACAAGCCTCTTTCAAGACACTACCACGCGCTTTTGCGACCGATGTCGAGCTGCTTGCATCAAGCAAAGACTGCGAAGTGATAGCTGCCGTTGGACTGCAGAACGAGCTCAGCATATGGCACTTTAATGACCCAAGCCCTATCCTCGTCGATACAAGCGGCGTTTTTCTGAGTACAGCCAGTACATCATTTTCGCAGGAGCGGATAGCTGCTGTCGCCTTGGATGACGCAGGAGAGTATTGTGCCATAGGGACGACATGTGGGACAATTGGGGTATGGTTCATTGCGGGGAGGACCGCAAAACCATATGCGACCCTTGCGCCACACTCGATCTCGGCCGGGATTAAGGAGTTGCATTTTGCGCCCCCGCTTCAATCAGTGCTGTCGCAGAAGAATGGACCGCAGTCTCGCCCATGCACGCCTCCGCCTGGTCCTCCTGAACCAGAGCCCCTCGTCGTTGCGTATGAGAATGGAGCCATTGCCCAATGGATGATGGAGAGCCACACGTCAGCGTCATTCATCTCCCCAATCTCATCCGAGCCTATCTTGCAGAGTCATCTTCTTCGTGTTCGCTCAGACAACCGGATATTGGCGGCATTCGTGTTGGCAGATGGATCGCTGGAGGTGCTCGGCGTCTGCGAAGCTCGGAGTACTGTGCCAATCCGCTGTGCGCTGCAAGCAGGCAGCTCAGTAGACCGGGTCAGCGAGGTGGACGCGTGTAAAGTCAGGCTAGATGGCAGGGATCATATAATCATTGGCGTCGCTTCAGCGGCTGGCGTCATTTCCTTGTGGGATGCTGGTTCCTCTGAGTGCATCTTCATCTTAGAGGAAAACCATGGGGGTATCGACCAACTACGGATATCCAACTCTCGTGTCGTGAACTGCCAGTTCTGTGGTGAACCACCCATGGACAGCTTCATGGTCTCTGTCTCGATTGGCAATGATGTTATTTTCTACAAGGTTTACGTCACGTCGCAGGGAAGGAGGTGTACGTGCCCTCGGAACAATCCACAACAATCGACCATTCTGGAGCTCGCTACGGGTCGGCGCTCACGAAGTAGTAGCATAGCCTCTACTACAGGGCCATCCTCCGTGACATCCACTCGCAGGCTGTCCTCTGCTAGTAATGCGCCTGCACCAGACATTTCTGCGTTTCCTGTTTCCGGCCATGGGATTCTCTCCCGCAGAGCCTCAGAAAAAGGACTGCGCCGCCTTTCGGAGAGCTACGTGCTACCCCATCTAACAGATGACGATGAGGATGGCTATTCCACCTGCATCGACCCACCAATATCACGTCCGTCAACGTGGTCGAATGTCGCCGTTCTCAGAGCGGGTGGTGCGGCATGCGAGCGGGGAGGCTGGGACATTGCAGGCGAAAAAGTAATAGGCGTCCGCCGAGTATCCCGGGCGCACACAAAAGGCGCACCCCTACTTCCACCTTCCTCGACATCGCGTGGACTAACATCCGCGGTTCTGGACCGGTGGGAGATCTGGTTGTTCGATACTGGTGTCTCAAAAACTCGAAGTACTGCTCTGTCGAGCCTTACTGATGACCTTCCTCTCTCTATCCGGCGGTCGTTTCTTCCTTCAATGTACCTGAGCCAGCCACCCTCACCGACTGCGGTACCAGAAGAGTACCCCCGCATTCCATTCACGCGGGTGTCTCCCTTCCTTGCGATCCGCGGAGCTGCGATGGCAGGGTTTGGGAATACTGTAGGAGTCTTCCTCATTTCATGATGTTTATTCGTATGGATATCGTTGCATACTACATCTGTGTTCCCTATGCAATTTGTCTTATTTATCGTGGTTCTTGGTATGATATGAAGCTAGGTCTTGTATGTTGTATATTGTGTATTGTACTCTTAGAATAATCAACGTCTGAGGCGCGGACGGCTGGGACAAATATCGTTAGTTACTAATTCGGTGAGGGAAGCATAAGACACCCCACTCACCCAGCAATGATCAATGAGTACTCAGTGCTGGAGATCTTAGATCTGCCGGTGCCGAGTACTACTGCGTTTAATATATAGAACGTAGACAGCCATGAAATTGATTGTGCCAAAAGATGTCTCGGCGTCCTAGGCACGATCATTTTTGAGCCGCTTCCACTCGACACCTTGACCGCGAGAACTTTTTCTACCTCTCGCCGTGCATTCCTACAATGGGTATCAATCAAAAAAGTCGTTTCTTGGGATCGTCAGTCACGTACTCTTCTCTTTGCTTCACGATTTAGGATTCCAGTTCAGCTTTTCTTGAGAATGCTCGATCAGCTTGTTGCCTCATTCCACGATCATCAAAGTCCTTGAATTTGACCGAGCAGAACACCGAACCGAACTCCGCTACAACCATCACTAGTTTACGCCAGGATGAATGTGTAAGACGAATTGCCATACCTAGCCACATGGAATCAATCGCGGTGACCTGTGTCATGTACTCCTTGGACGTCAAGATCAAGTCGTGGTAAAGAACGTATGTAGGGGTTTCTTCGTCGTTGTCAGCGACACTCAGAGAAAAATGATTAGTCACGTACAACCAAGACCGCACAGTGCACTCGTGGGATGCAGATGTGTCGGCAAGCCAGTACGAATATTGACATACTTGCCAATACCCTTCACACGTGCACATTGGTGGAACTAGCCAGCAATGATAGCTTTCCTGCGAAAAAGGTCAATGTGACATAATTGTTCGGCGACTGTGCGGTACCTAACGACGTCGAAGTCTGTGCCTGCAGAAATAATATCCATTTTCTGGAACTTCATGATGTCCTCCAACTGAGCCCTGACTTCACGAGCCTTGCGGAGCAATTTTGGATGCAGAAAATGACGTGTAGCCCAGTCATCACGGAAGTTACGAGTCATGATGAGCGTCCGCTGGTAATATCAAGATGAACAAACTCACCCGTGGCTCTTCCACCGGTTGAAAACATTCAACAAAATGGTCGCTCTCTGGTACGTTAAATTTTTCACGTGCCGCATCGGCCTCTTCCATCCTTTCCTTTGGTCTGTAGAAGATACTTGGCACCGAAAGCATGGACACAATAGTCAACATCTCTGATGAGCATCTTGGCCATGGAGGGCTCCATAGGCATTGGGGAACTCGGACATTTTCCCACCACAGGCGTCAAATCGCCAAGGTTATCCAGCGCACCCAAGACCCAAAGTTGGTACATTGAATTTACAATGTTGGCGTCGTTGAGATGATCATCTTATTGGTGCTTACATACCATTAATAACCTGACAAGTGATTTCTATGTCTTCTTGTCCCGTTATAAATACGAGGATATCGCCGGGAGGGAGCGAAAGATGGACTTGAAGAACCTGTTTCACGCTGGCTTTTCAGGCTGATGGAAAGCATGTCTCTGTAAATCATGAGTAACTATCGTGTAGTACCGAGCGCTGAATTGAACGCACAACAGTATCACTCCTCATGAGGTTGCCTTGCTGGATTTACTCAGGCTCGAGGACATTCGAGTCGCTATCATAGACTGTGATGCCCTCAAGGGGACGAGGAGTAACTTGGAGATTCATAGATCACAGTTATTTTCAGAAAGGTTTGAAACCATTGAAATTGCCGCCTTTCAGTAATTCATGACCTTGGTAAATTATCTTACGTCAGCAGACCAAGGTTCCTGCTTAGATCCATCATGATCTACTCGCCATCGTGCTAATTGAATAACCCGAACAATTTTGCGTTGTTTCCGCAGCATCGAGCTCTCCCCGGAGATGTCATGACGCCCCCGCTCTGCTGCACAGAAACTTCATTTTTCTATAGGTCAGGAGCGCAAGTTTGGCTGAGCATGGGCGTCCTATCCTGTCCTATCACCGCCCGAGGGTAAGGTGCCATGAAGGTGGCGCGCTTCGCCGTCTTCCGTATATTTGGTCTAATACGGTTACTTTCACGGCAGAGACCCGATACATATGTGCAATGAGAACAGTACATGAGCTTCGTTCCACCCGGTTGCTACTTGTATTAATCTGCGTACCCACAGCTCACCCACCATTGCGGCGTATGCCCGATCAAATTCGTCATAAAATCGACCCTTTCCTGCGTAGGGCGCGCCTCAAAGGACTCATTTTGATCCGAGCACAGAGCAAACACGTGAACAGTGTCAATTTGAATGTTCGGGTGTTCGTCGTCGGCTTCATCATCATCTTCATCACCATCATACAGAGCAATCCATTCTGGAGGTACAGAGCCGCCCTTGGGATTGAAGCAATCCTTGCTGTCCAAAGTGAAGATGCCTGACCAATCCAGAAGTAGTTCAAATGCCCGTGTCGCGGCCATGTACTCGTAGCCTATATCGTTTCGCTCGGGCAATGCGCCCGGCCAATGTTGCTCCGTGAACTGGACAAGCCACTCGGGCGAGACGGCATAGCCGTAGTACTGAACATGAGGTTGCCTTGGTGGACGGACAAGCTTGAAGGGTCGCCGTCTCATGGAATCATCGGTCTGCTGCGGGGTCGTGATCTTAAAGCTATCAGAACAAAAACCAACCATAGGAGAAGAGGCCTACCTTTAGGGCTTCAAGCGACTTCGAAAGAAGAGAAGACATGTTCAGGATAGAGAGGCAAGAACGAGTACTAGCTCTTGGAAGAGTTATTCTATGTGGGACAGACAAGACCTTCGCAAGTCTGCGTTATTTAAGTATGTGGTTGGCGTTACACAGCCACACATCAAGTGTGGATTGTGGACGAGTGTCATCAACCCACAGCCGCTAGCGCTAATCCAATTGATTTTTTGGGACAGTGGGGACTCTTCGCATATGTATGGTGTCCACCGAAACATGATCGAATCCATCCAGTTAGATGCGAGTATCACTGGACAATGCGCCAACCACAGATCCACTGTGACAGTTGTCAACTTTCAAGCATACCGAATGGCCGCGCAGCACGATATAAAGCTCGAGGTTTGATCCCATTGATGAGGAAAGGAAAGTTAAGCCCTCCATTCACAATCAATTGCCAAGCAATGCCGTATGCCTTTCCAGGGAACTATGCTTCACGCACTCCAGATGCTGCGTCATACCGAGCTACTAATCCAGCACCTCTGCGAACTCCAGATGCCGTATCTTACCGCGCTGCCAACCTGGCACCTCCGCGCATTCCAGGTACTGCATCTTACCGCGCTGGTGATCGTGGGCCTTTGCACCCACGTGCTCCATTCCTAGTAGCCCCGCCATCAAATGAGTCCAATCACCCCCCACCATTCCGTCGCCCTTCATTCTCCTCGATTACCCAACCCATGCTCCACTCCCCTAGTGCTCACAAATCCAGGGCAGTTTCGTCTACAGCGCGAGCGCAGCATCCGTCCCCCAGTGCTGCACCAGCACCTTTCCTACCTCTACCTCCTCGTGTCGGTGGGTCTGGTATGGCATCATCCTCTGGCAGACACCGGGTCGTCTCTTCTGGACCATCTGTGAGACCGTCTGTGCCTAGTACTGATTTGGCCCCTTCATTTCCACCCGTGATCGGACATCATAACGATACCCTGTTTGCAAATAGTAGCCAACGTGCTAGGAAGAAAACACTCCAGCACCCCACCGTTCATCAACGGACCCTCCAGCAGCCCTCCCACCACTCAGTTATACAGCAGCACCCGATGTTGAAGGACTTCGCATTAATCGCTGCCGTGACAGCAGCTCGGTGTGATCGTAACAACAACGAGTTCCCGTGGTACCTGGTATGGAATATCGCAATTAAGGACTGGATGTTTTCCAATTCGAATACGGCTACAGTCGCATGCAACATCGCACCGCAATACGTCCTATCGCACCAGTACAATCTCGAGGCGCTGTCCCCTGGGACAGCGGCAAAATCGAAGAAAACGCGGGTTATCCCCGATTTTGCCCAGGTCTTGCAGCATGTAACCACTTCAAAGAACGGTACCCCCATCCTAGGTCGTCAGAAGGTCATTCTGATGGTGGAGAACAAGCCAAAATTGTCAAGACAAAAAATTCGTGGTGGGGTGTCCCCTTTCCCAAGCATCAAGAAGCAGATCTCCCAGCAAGCGGCCTTTGCCTTTGTGGGAGACTCCAGCCTTCACAAGATTGGCATGGTCGTCGCATTTGGGGACCGTTGGAGATATGTCGAGTTCGCTCGCCCACGCAATACTGTCCTGAAGGCATGGACGGAAGCTGAGGACCAGATGTATGGTGTAACGAAGACACTATTACCAGAGGAAGTTCCAGAAGAATTGCGAAAGTTGAGCGTCGTGAAAGATTACTCTTTTGAGTTGCTAGACCACATGGGACTGTCAGCACAGGCTTTCGAGATCATAGCACAGCGAATTAAGAGCCGGGAGAGTGAAATGTGGAATCTGTAATCTCTAGAAATCTTGTACGAGATATTTGAGGATACCGTTTGTTCGTTCATACTTAAATAATCAGCATCACATATACCAGTTTCGCTTACTGTTACTTTGATCTCTGTCATGTTCGAGATCAAAGAGCTCCCTATGCAACCACAAATTTTTGCACCAACGGCGGCTTTTATGATAACTACTATTCAATAATACCCTAGAGGAAATGCTAACGCTCGAAGGATGGATTCACGTAATATTAATGGAAAGTGCCACAAAGTTGATCACGGGGAAATTGACGGCCTTGCACTGATCCACGCATATCGACCACTCTTCCTGCAGGTCCACACGAAGTCCCTCGCCTGTTCCTCGAACACACTAGTCCTCCTTGCGCGGTAGAGGTCGCTCCCCATACACATGAAGTACCATAAGCGGACGCACACCTTCGAATTCCATCCTATCCAGCTCCTCGGCGTTGTTCTATAGCAGGTTCTCTCACCCTGCAGCCTTCTGCCGGCTACTGATCATCGCCTTCAGTATCGTCAACGACAAATTCATGACGAATTTCTTTTGATTAAGAGCTTGAGCGTGGTGATACGGGGCAGGGAACAATTCTGGCAATAGAAAGGTGCGCTGAGGAAGTACAGGATGACATTTATGCCAAATTTATGCAGGAGGATTGGTTTTTCGTGGGGGGTAAATTATCATCTGGCATCTGGACCCGAGTCAAAGGTTGCTATGCTTGGATCCATTCCAAGCATCCATTCGCCATCATGCTCGCACTTGTGCCAATTGAATAACCCGATTTTTTTTTGCGTTGTTTCTGAAGTATCAAGTTCACCCCAGAAATGTCACGACGCCCCTGCTCTGCCGCATGGTATAAGTTGTGGACTCATCACGATCTCAGGATGATTTTTCCATAATACATGAGTCATGGTAGGCTTAAATGCAGAGATGGAAGAGGGGATCGTACTCTCGCCGCCCTAGACTTCTATTCCGTGAAGGTCAACACCATCAGTGGCAGTCTCACTCTTGCTTCGCTTGCCGGATATGCTCTGGCACGTGCAGTCTACTCTCAACGAGAGAATTGTTGGCGAAGGCTCCAAAAGTTCCCTCAACTTCGAGGCTATCGCTGACCCTGCTAATGAGCATGTGTATGTCTACCCGCACGTATTTGTTGAATAACAGACCAAGCAACGGCACAGATGCTCAACTTGACCTATGTCACGAACAACACCTTCGTCACTGACCTTCAGTGACCCAGGGATTTAGTCAGGATCCAGTCCAACCACCAGGACACAAAGCACGTCATGTAAGCATGTCTCACCGACTTGATGGGTTTCGAGGACGGCTTTAGTATGCAGCACATGCCTGAAAGATGCAGGTGAGCCTCTTTTGTTCGTCTAAGGAGTTTTGTTACTCACTTATGTTACGTTTCAACACAGAACATGGCCTGCACTTATAAGCAGGTGGCACCGACGAAGTTGGCTTATAATAACGGATCACAGGCTGTCTGGGAAACCGATGAATCTATTTGTCCTGCTGTCGTTTGTGATCTTTCCTTGCGCGTGATCATTAGCTCTCCTGACATAAATCCCTTTGCTATGGTAGGGTGAAGTCGATATCGTATAGCTGAAAGGCTCCGCAAATATTCACAGTGCTTGGTGGATCCACTGTGGTGGTTTATAATCTTGCCCCATTATCTATAACGCCACTCAAGTTGTTGTTTCACTCAAAGTAGTCACATAGTAGTTTCAGAAGTTGAAGGTTTCAGAATGTTCTAAATTTAACTATGAATAGAACCTCGTAGGCCAGTGGGAACGCGTCCATAATTCCACGTCCACAACAACCAACAACGCGTCGCGTAATGAAATGTTTAAATTCAACTTCTGTTTTGCTCCTCAACCTAGCTCCTCCATCTTTTGCGATATCATTCTATTATCCATATCACGTCTGCTCTCAATGGCATCAATCCTTGCTCCTGTTCGTATACCCTCCCCTGCTCCAACACCAAGCAAGAAGGTTTGCGCAATCCAAAACCAACTGTGTTCCTCTACTGAAATGTCTTGAATCACTAGGCTGCTGCTGCCCTCGCAGCGTTCTCTCTAGATTCGCCAGCCAAACCATCGAAAAACGACACCCTTCCCCTTATTGATGATTGCAAGCGCTCTGTCTCGCCAGATTCCGAGCAGGCCGAGGGCCTGGAGCCTGAAGACGAGGACAACCTTGAGGAGCTTCGCAAGAAGTTCGTTGGTGAAGTTGACTTGCCTGAAAGTCAGTGGCACAATTTCATTCGTGAAATGAATTCCAACCTAACTGTCCATCTCAGGCGAAGAGCCTTTGCTCAAAGAATCTAAGCGCCGGTTTGTTCTTTTCCCTATTCAGTACCATGAGGTGTGTTGCAACCTGTTCTGTTCGGTTTTTGTTTTAACATTGCCCCGAGATATGGCAAATGTACAAGAAAGCCGAGGCATCTTTCTGGACTGCTGAGGAGATGGACCTCTCAAAAGATATCCATGACTGGACGAACCGTCTCAATGACAACGAGCGTCACTTCATCTCACATGTCCTCGCCTTCTTTGCCGCATCCGATGGCATTGTTAATGAAAACCTCGTCGAACGTTTCTCCAACGAGGTTCAGGCCGCCGAGGCCAGATGCTTCTACGGCTTCCAAATCATGATGGAAAACATTCATTCCGAGACCTACTCACTCCTCATTGACGCTTATATCAAGGATCCCCGGCAGCGCGAATACCTTTTCGACGCCGTAGAAACTATTCCTTGCATCAAGCGTAAGGCTGACTGGGCACTCAAGTGGATTTCCGATCAACGTTCCACTTTCGCTGAGCGCTTGGTGGCGTTCGCTGCTGTCGAAGGCATCTTCTTCTCTGGCTCCTTCGCGTCTATCTTCTGGCTGAAGAAACGCGGTCTGATGCCTGGTCTTACGTTCTCCAATGAACTCATCAGCCGTGATGAGGGTATGCACACCGACTTTGCTTGCCTGCTCTTTAGCCATCTCAAGCGTCGGCCACACCCCGACACCGTGAAGTGTATCATTACTCAGGCTGTCACTATCGAGCAGGAGTTCCTGACGGGTCCGTCGTTGCCGTCATCTTGTCTTTGTTATGCTGATTATCTTTCCAGATGCTCTCCCTGTTGGTCTCATTGGCATGAATGCCAAGCTCATGTGCCAGTACATCGAGTTTGTCGCAGATCGCTTACTAGTGTCGCTGGGCAACGACAAGGTGTACGATGCCACCAACCCCTTCGACTTCATGGACATGATCTCGCTACAGGGAAAGACGAACTTCTTCGAAAAGCGTGTATCAGACTACTCAAAGGCGAACGTCAACCACACGAATGCCAAGACCGACCAAGCAACAAGCAAACTTTTGTGAGTATACAATCTACCTCGTAGGCTTCGTCTGACAATGTGTCCTCCAGCTCTTTGGAAGAAGACTTCTAGATATGTTTTTGCGTTTTGTTGTTTGCATAGTTCATACTTTCCCCATTTGCTACACCACACCCATCATGTTCATCGCGTCAAACTCTCCCGCATGTGTTCTAGATATATCAAGTATCATTATCGACCCTGTATTAGTGTTATCACTAGGTCCAATTCCAATATCAACGATTTATTGCACCGAATAGCGTTCAGAAAATACAAGTATACCGCGTGAGTTCACGACGCAAATAGTATCGTACTGATGGTGATCGGGGGAACAATCCTCAGCTAGTGTTATCACGAGGTGAGGTGAGTGGATGTTCTTGAATCTGAAATTGTTTCAACTACCGCAGCGCACGTGGGCGAGTTTTGAAAAGTCAATGTAGTTTAATATGCAATACACTGTAAGCAGAAGGAGAACAAACAACAAGCTGATCAGTACTTAGTCCTTGTTGTGAGCTGGCATTGACCTGGCTTCACCACGTAGATCTTAGGTGTCAATCTGCTGGCATTGTAGCAAATATCATCTGTTCAAAAGAGGACTTCAGGTGGGTAGGTTCTTCACTGCGTGCTGGCATCAACCTTGCTTCACCACGTAGATCTTAGGTGTCAATCTGCCGGCATTGTACAATCACGATGCAGATGTCATCTGTTCGGGAGGGGATTTCAGGTGAATAGGTTCTTCACATAAAAGCAAGCCGTCTTCCGACTGTCCCCTTCAGATTTATTCGATCCCATATCGCATCCTTACAAACAATGCGTTTCCCCTTTGTCCTTGCTTTTGTTGCTGCTTTGGCAACATCAATATCTGCCAGTGACGCTGAGGCTGAGAAATGTCCTCACTTTTGCTGGAATGATGGCGACTGCTGGATCTGCTCGGAACCCCACAATTGCGTGAGTATTGTTTGCGTCCACGGACTTAACCACGTGACTCACCGGTGTGGCAGCTTTTTTTCTTTTGCAATCGGTGCTACTACGTTGGAATAGAAGGTTGTGGCATTGATTGAGGATAGAGATCGAAGCAGAAAGAATAGACGAAGTAGAGCTGATCACGGCGGGGAAATTGACGGTCCTGCACTGGATTACCTAAGCGTTGCCAAAAGCGGAGGAGGCGCGTCTGGCGGAGGTGGTGGTTCGAAGGAGTCGCGTCTGGGACGAGCTGTGGACGGAAAATTCTGGGGACGGTCGGCGTAGGTAGAGCGGTCAAAAATATAGTTTCGTTGAGCTTCCGAAGCGTTTCCTGGGGTGCGATCGCGTTACAGAGAGCTTGCACGACATTTTGCCACCGTGCGGAGTCCTGGTAAGCGTTGCCGAGCGGGATTCGAAAGGACTGCAAATTTCGCACCTGAGGACCGTCAATTTTCCAGTCCGAACGTGCTGATTCCACACGCACAAAGCGTGCGGTTCTCCGCGAAATTCTGACGGCTGCAGCTTCGGGTCGAGAAATTGACGGTCCAAACTCCGCTCGGGTTTACAGTCCCAATGCCAGCAGCCACAAATTCGCGGCAACTGTCCTGGTAGCGTGCTCGCCTCGCCGGCACTTACCATACATTCTCAGGCATTTTCTTGTGCTCATCCTGACGTGCGGGCATACAACACCCTGGGGAGATGTTATAACCCTCGGCTGAGAGACCCTCTCCTCCCAGTCCTTCGAGAGCCTGAGGGTGAGTGTAGCCTCCTGTACTATGTTCCTGATGAGGCGAAGTAGAAGAAGCATGCAGAGTTGCGATGCTCGAGTCTTTTAGGTCTAGATCAAGGCTACGAGACGCTATTAAGCGGCACTGGTGCAGAAGGCATCCAGTTGAGCGGTGGACAACGCCAGAGATTCGTAATCGCGCGGGCGCGAATACGTGACCCTGACGTCTTGATTCTTGGTAAGTTCCCATCTCCCTCTCATATTCTTACCCTAATCTTGTAATCTCGTTTCAGATGAAGCAACATCAGCCTTAGACCCCCCAACTTGCGCACTTATCGTGGCCGCTATTCGCCAAAACCGCACCACCACCATCATCACGCACGACGTCGTCTCAATCGAAGAACAAGACTTTGTCTGCGTCATGCGAGAAGGCTCTGTCGTCGAGCAAGGGTTCCAATCGGACCTCCTGCAAGCGGATGATGAGTTTGCCCGGATGCTTCGTACTTGGGGGCTTGACGTTGAATACGAGCTTCCTGGATACGACGCAGTTGCAGAGATCCTCGCAGCGGAGGATGACGACGATGAGCTCCCGGTTCACGAACGACACATGAGCATGGCGCCTACGCTGGGTGGTATGCGCCCTGTCACTGTGACACTTGGAAACTGGATGTTCGATGTCGTCGCGGAACTTACGAAGACGAGTGTACCTCCACCGCCTATTCCTACTGCGGCAGAGAAAGACAAGGACTGGCAGATGAGTCGATTCATTCCTCCTAGTGCCTTACCCAGAGAAAAAATGCCGCAGTTCGAGGGTGGAGCAACTGGACGACTATGGAGACCGAGCAGCATGTCGATTGTCATTCCCGAGGTTGCGGTTCCCGCTCGTACATACGACGGTCGTCGTTTCAGCTTGCAGTTCACACCCACTACCCCGAGCTTTCCTGTACGGGAGCCCGTGTCCATGGTTGAAGATGACGAGGAGTTCGAGACTGAGAAGGAGGCGTAGTGCTGAGGAGGCTGCGAATAGGAGAGGGCGCAGAGAACGCAAGCACCATGACGCACTACAGAGTGTCGTCGTACTTCCATCTGGCGAAGAACCCCAAGACCAATCCGACATCTCCCCACCCCCAGGCCTCTTCGCCATCCTCCGCGCCGTATATCCCACCATCCCCCCAAAACCAGCCGTTTTCATCGGGCTCATCATCTGCCTCCTAAGCGGAGCGATGACACCCATATTCTCATTCCTCCTCAGGCGGCTCAGACGCAAGCATGATCAACAGCTACGGCGGACTCGTTCTCGGCATCGCAGCCCTCGACGGGCTTTTCCTCGGTTCCAAATTCTTCGTTATGGAAATCAGCGCCATGCGCTGGGTCACTCGTTTCCGCGACATCGCTTTCAGCCGTGTTCTCAGCCAGGACAAGAGCTGGTTTGACCGTCCTGAGAACGGTGCAGCCAAGCTTACCCAAGTCATCGTGAAACATGGGGATGATGCGCGTACGCTGATCGCTGTGGTGTTAGGCCAGATCGTTGCTGTTGGCGCGATGATGACTGTTGAACTTGTCTGGGCTATGGCTTGGGGGTGGCAGTTGATGCTTGTTGGGCTGGCTATTGGGCCTGTTTTTGTTGGAGTTATGGGTCTGCAGACGGGTTTGATGGCCAAGTGCGAGGTGCGCAATAAGAGGGCTTGTGAGGAGGTTGCGAGGGTGTACTACGAGGTGAGTTTTATCTTTGCTATTGTTATGAGTGACGCTCTGATTCGTTCTCTAGTCGATTCTCAACGTCCGTGGTATTCGCGCTATGTCTCTTGAACCTGTTCTTCAGGCTCAATTCGACAAGGCCGCTTCGCAGTGTCTTTCCACTGGTATACGCGGTGCATTCGTCGAGGGGTGTTCTTATGGTGTAGCCAGTGCTCTCATCTACTTGGCCGAAGCGCTTCTCTTCTACGTCGGCGCTGTCCTCATCGCCAAGGGCACATACACATACCTCCAAATGTGCCAAGTCCTCAACCTCATCGTGTTCACCGTCTCCATTGGCTCCCAACTCATGTCCTTCAGTCAACGCATCGCCAAGTCCGCCCCCGCCACGCACGATCTTCACGAGCTCATCAAACTAGGCACAACCTGCAGCTCCGAGTCTCAGGGTATCCTCCGCCCTAGGGCGGAAGGCGATCTCATCTTCAACAACGTATCATTCTCTTACCCCACCAACCCTGATGTATCCTTCGCGCGACAGATATCAACCACCTCCGTGACCACGTCGCCGTCGTCAGCCAATCTCCCAACCTCTTCGACGCCAGCATCCGTGAAAACATCGCATACGGACGAGTAGGCGAGGATAACGGGATGAGCGACGCAGACGTCGAGAGGGCAGCACGTGCTGCGAACGTCCACGACTTCATCATGTCGTTACCACAAGGGTACGACGCCCTCATCGGGGAGAACGCATCTCTAGTCTCGGGTGGTCAAGCCCAGCGCCTCCAAATCGCTCGCGCACTCGCACGCCCAGCCAAGATTCTCATTCTAGACGAATGTACCTCAGCGCTGGATGGTGCGAACCAGACAGCTATATTGGAGACGATACGTGCTGCCAAGGTTGGGAAGACTACTATCATGGTGACGCATAAGGTGCCTGTGATGAAGATATATGATCGGGCGCTTGTCGTTGAAGATGGGCAGGTGCGCGAGTCAGGGACTTGTGAGAGTTTGATGGAGCGCAAGGGGGTATTTGCGAGGCTTGCGAATGGGGGCGAGTGGGTTAGCGAGTAGTCGCTGGCTCGACTCTGAGTTTCTTTCTTTCCTTCTTTCACCCACATTCACTTTTTTTCTTTTTCTTGTTTTCTTTCTTATTTTCTCTAACGTTATACCGCGATAGATATACTTTCGACATTCTCGCTATTGTTTTAGCTTTCTTTCTTCACTGCTTTATGACTGGGCGCATATGACATTTTCACGACTACGCATTTGTAGTACTACCACAATCATTCATTTGTACTTTAGTTATTATCAAGGAATCTATATGTTGTACCAAACCTTGCTTGCAGAGTTTTTTGGACGATCGACGTAACAGCGCATCAGGGGAATGGCCAGTCATCGGGGGAATGCAATCAATTCGAGTTTTAGTTATCACGTCAATTTATTTACTTTATCGTTTTGATTTTATTTTGTCCAATACAGTCCCTCATACCTTGCTTCACAGCATATATCTTAGGTGTAATCTGCCGGCATTGTACAATTATGACGCAGGTTCAAAAGAGGATTTCAGGTGGGTAGGTTCTTCACTGGGAGTTGGCATTGACTTTGCTTCACCACGTAGATCTTAGGTGTCAATCTGCTGGCATTGTAGCAAATATCATCTGTTTAAAAGAGGACTTCAGGTGGGTAGGTTCTTCACTGCGTGCTGGCATCAACCTTGCTTCACCACGTAGATCTTAGGTGTCAATCTGCCGGTATTGTACAATCATGATGCGGATATCATCTGTTCAAAAGAAGATTTCAGGTGAATAGGTTCTTCACATAAAAGCAAGCCGTCTTCCTACTGTCCCCTTCAGATTTATTCGATTCCATATCGCATCCTTACAAACAATGCGTCTCCCCTTTGTCCTTGCTGTTGTTGCTACTTTGGCAACATCAATATCTGCCAGTGACGCTGAGGCTGAGAAATGTGATTTCTTTTGCTGGCAAGATAGCGACTGCTGGACCTGCTCGGAACCCCACCAATGCGTGAGCATTGTTTGCGTCCATGGACTTAACCACGTGACTCACCGGCGTGGCAGGTTATATTCTTTTGCAGTCCGTGCGGACCAGCCGATGGTTAAGCGAGCAGTTGTAGCTGTTTTTCTTGCACTGATTGCAACCCAGACCCACAGTGGTGCGGGTCATCATCCTAGGAGAGGTTATAAGCCCCCCCTCTGAGAGACCCTCTCCTCCCAGTCCTTCGAGAGCCTGAGGGTGAGTGTAGCCTCCTGTACTATGTTCCTGACGAGGCTTAAAAATCTAGCATCTCCATATGTTTCTGCGACGTCGGCGAGTGTGACGGCAGATGTATTCTAGAGCCTCTGGAGTTCTTTTCTTCTTCTTTCTCGATACTTCCATAGCACAATTTACAGCTCGGATGGCAGTGACGTGAAATTTTCGTTCAATTAGGAAATGTTGGACTTGTTGAAATTTTGCTCGTCGTACACTCACATTAGACTCTGGG
Source organism: Suillus paluster (assembly GCF_016628075.1). Classification (NCBI taxonomy): domain Eukaryota; kingdom Fungi; phylum Basidiomycota; class Agaricomycetes; order Boletales; family Suillaceae; genus Suillus; species Suillus paluster. The sequence goes on along the minus strand of NW_024537889.1, from coordinate 4,521 downwards.
GCTGGTCACGAGTCTACACTCACATTCCCTGTAATTCATTATCATTATGCTATTTATAACTATTCCTGCCTCTAAAAAACACAAGAGCCTGCTAGAGATCGAGAGCACGCAGACGATCACGCACTGCTGTGCTAGGCTGACGGTTCACGACATCGCCGGTTTCGCGCCAGAGCCTCAAAATCCGAAACCAAGTGCGTTCGGAAAATCCGCAGGAATCTAGGATGTCGCGAAGGCTCAGAATTCGGTTCTGTTCATGGAGTCGGATTGCTGCAAGTTTCACGTCACGACTGATCTTACGAAATCACATGTTGCAAAGATGATAATAAGGGTAGTACAAGCTGGCTACAGGAGCAAAATTTCACTAAGTCCAACATTTTTGAATGAAAATTTCACGCCACTGCCATCCTTTATGCAAAGAGCTGTAATATGTAAGCAGAAGGACATCAAACAACAAGCTGATCAGTACTCAGTCCTTGTTGTGAGCCGGCATTGACCTTGCTTCACAGGGTATATCCTCGGAGATCTTAGGTGTCAGTCTGCTGGGATTGCACAATGCAGATATCATCTGTTCAAAAGAAGACTTCAGGTGGGTAGGTTCTTCACTGCGTGCTGGCATTAACCTTGCTTCACCGTGTAGATCTTAGGTGTCAATCTGTTGGCATTGTGGCAGATATCATCTGTTCAAAGAGGATTTCAGGTGGGTAGGTTCTTCACTGCGTGCTGGCATCGACCTTGCTTCACCACGTAGATCTTAGGTGTCAATCTGCCGGCATTGTACAATCACGATGCAGATGTCATCTGTTCGGGAGGGGATTTCAGGTGAATAGGTTCTCCACATAAAAGCAAGCCGTCTTCCGACTGTCCCCTTCAAATTTATTCGATCCCATATCGCATCCTTACAAACAATGCGTTTCCCCTTTGTCCTTGCTGTTGTTGCTGCTTTGGCAACATCAATATCTGCCAGTGACGCTGAGGCTGAGAAATGTAATATCTTTTGCTGGAGAGATAGCAACTGCTGGAGCTGCTCGCAACCCCACAACTGCGTGAGTATTGTTTGCGTCCATGGACTTAACCACGTGACTCACTGGTGTGGCAGTTTTTTTTCTTTTGCCATCTGTGCGGGCCAGCCGATGGTTAAGCGAGCAGTTGTAGCTGTTTTTCTTGCACTGATTGCAACCCAGACCCAGAGTCGTGCGGGGAAATATCATACTAGAAGAAGTTATAAACCCCCCCTGAGAGACCCTCTCCTCCCAGTCCTTCGAGAGCCTGAGGGTGAGTGTAGCCTCCTGTACTATGTTCCTGATGAGGCTTAAAAATCCAGCATCTCCGTATGTTTCTGCGACGTCGGCGAGTGTGACGGCAGATGTATTCTAGAGCCTCTGGAGTTCTTTTCTTCTTCTTTCTCGATACTTCCATAGCACAATTTAAATGTTTTCTTTTTTTTCTTTCTTTCTCGATACTTCCATAACACAATTTAAATGTTTTCTTTTCGTTTTTCCTGTCCCACAAACGAGGCCAGATTCAGGAAGTTCTGCATGTATTAACTGGTACGTGGATACATGCAAGGTAAATGAGTAGTATGTGTATGGCAGAGAGATTGAACAGTTAAGCAGCAGTAAACCGTAGTCTCTGCATAGAGTATATCTCTCAATGGGACAGAAATTGGAATTAAAAAAAAAAAAAAACCGTAGTCTTCCGTAGCCAGACATTGATAGAAGGAAGATTGATACTCGTTGATACGTAGACACGGCCGAGACACCATCATGCTTGAATTCCACCGAGTCGGCGAATGCTGCGGCAAAGATAACATTAACGGCGACGACGATTGGCGTTACGAAAAAGGAGTAAAAGTACATGCAGAACGTCGCGAAATTTGTCCTTGGCTGGACCATTGACTCGATTAATGCCATCGGTATTCATCTTAGACTCGAGCCCTTCAAGGAGTCCGCACTTTATCAGAGCTCCCCTATCATCTAGCTATGGCCCCCGAGGCCTGACTCGCCGATCGAAGGGCGTCGAGTTCAGCATCTTGATACTTAGGTTGAAATATTACCATCAAGCATCGTTTCTTTACTTTGTACGAATAAATTTATTGCAAGGATGCAGAATAAGTGTAGTATGAGTGAAAGGCGTGAGACACGCTCTAGAGATTGTTGCATCCCAGCTTTGGACGCGACTTTCCTATAGTTATTCCAAAATCTCCATTGCCCGAGCGGCAGTAAAATTTGTTCAGAAACAAACACGTTGATCAACTCAGCAACAAAGTATGTGCCATCAACCATACCGCACCGTCCTGAAAGCAGAAACACGACTCACAAGTCACCAGCGAGTCACCGCCTCCTCTCAGGCGCACATAAAAATAAGCCCTGTGACCACGCCGGCGAGTCACGTGGTTAAATCGACACGCAAACTACTCATACTCACGCATACACTGAGCTGCACGCAGCCTAAGCAGTCGCTCACGTCCCAGTAAAAGATAGGACATTTCTCACTGTCAGTGTCGCTGGCAGATATTGAGGCTGCAAAAGCAGCAACGACGACGAGAATAAAGGAGAAACGCATTGTTTGTGAGGATGTGATATGGGATCAAATAAATCTGAAGGGGACATTAGTAGGAAGACGGCTTGCTTTTATGTGAGAAACCTATCTACTTGAAATCCCCTTTCGAACAGATGATATCTGCAATGCCAGTAAAGTGCCACCTAAGATCTACCTTGTGAAGCAAGGTCAATGCCAGCTCGCAACAAGGACTGATGTGAAGAACCTATCCACCTGAAGCTCCTTTTCCACTGGCAGTCGGTGGATATTAGTCTCCCTTAGCCAGTAGGTGGATGTAGGGTGCTGGGTGATTGACGTTGACGAGAAGGACATGTGTTTTAGTGAACGACAGGTCCATGATGTGACTTGTCCTCGCCGAATGCTGCAGCGAAGAGAATATTATCAGCGACGAATGGCATAAAGAAAAAGGATAACAAGGACATGCAGATCATCGGGACACTTGCCTCGGATCTCAACACCTTACACGAATGAATTGTTGCAAGAATGTAGAATAAGTACTGTAGTATGGGTGAAAGGCGTCAGATATGCTCTAGATATTGTAGGAAGTTGCGTCCCAGCTTCGTAGGAAAGATCGACAGACTAGTCCGCTGGCGGAATTCAGACGTTTACGGTCCAAATTGGCGTCTGCCGCCGAACCTGTGCTTACGGAGAAGACATGTACGAGTCACAATCGATTGATAACGCTCGATCCGATGAGTATAGGGGACCGTATTGGACAAAAATCGTGACTTTGATCAGGGTATAACGAAAGAAATTCTCCGCGACCTACGGATTACCGGGCCGTTTATTCTGTTTGTTCTTCTTTGTTTACGTCTTCTTTTGTTACTCTCCCTGTCTGGATCTCTCTCTCAGATTCTGCTCAAATAGTTGCTTCTTCGTCGTCAGCTCAGCTTTCCCAATCGTCTTTGGTTCCTCTCGACCTGGATGTGTCATTCACTAAATCACATGTCCCTCCCGTAAACGTGAACCATCCGGCACCTCACATCCACCTGGCACCGACTGCCGGTGGAACTTCTACAGCATATATTCTTGCTCGTCGTGAACAACGTGCCAGACTGTCCCAGAATTTTCTCATACGGAGACACCACCATCTCCGCCAATTTTCCAGCCCTCTCTTAGTCTTCACCCGGGTGTGTTGCCTGTGGCGAGCCATTGCCATTTCAACAACAGGGGTCTGGTCGCGCATCCAGGTTGTGTTTCCCGGGCGATCTAATCCATTGGACCCGTTCCTTCCATATCTACTCCAGTTTTGGCTCGCCAACTCTGGCTGTCAGCCTCTCACCCTTCGCATCTGCAAAATCGAACGACTGACTGACTGAAGCACGGATTGTCAACTAATTAGGACCCTCCTTTCTGCGCGTGACCGCTGGGAAACGGTAGCTGTTATGTCGCTTGACATATATGACCTGTGGCGGCGTCTGTGGATTTTGTATCAGTCCGACCCACCTCAGTTGAGAACATTGGAGTGTTACTGGTCAGATCTCGCCGAATTTGATGAACCAAAATTCCTGTCTATGCATCATTGATGAAGATGATATCCGATCCAAACTTGGCCAAGATACACATTATCTTGACCTCAAGACCCTTTCTGCCACAGGCATCACTAAAATATCGCATTTCCCAACTCCTACTTGCAACAATACACGTAATCTTCACCTCCGGACAGCTTCCGCCCATATCGTACGCTCCACCTCCAATAATCTTCCCTCATCTGGAGGTCATCGTGGTGAACGCAATCGGATCAGAGTTTGGCGAGTTTGGCGATAAAGGTGATTCGGTTCACGGCATCCCTGCCTTGAACCAATAAGACCCTCCCCTGTTCTCGAACAATCGGCGCGGATTCATTATATTCGACAGATTTCATCTCATGCTGCAGAAGTTGGCTCTTGTGGGAGCACCAAACAAACCGGAAGTTGATTGCATAGACTTTCAGGCGTCGCCGAACAAAGTTGATGTGGGTAT
>NW_024537888.1:0-21947 GCF_016628075.1 Suillus paluster | reverse complement strand
GCGAAGCAGACAAAGTAAAGGCTTCTATAATGAAGGTTCGGCTATTTTCAAAGTGATGGCAGCCAGGCTGACGTCGTCGTTCAGCACGTCGCAGACAACAAGGTCGCGTACAAGCGTCTAGCGGGGGGCGTAGAATTTATAGACGTGATACCAAAGAATCCAAGTGGAAAGCTACTAAGACGGGTGCTTCGTGACCAGGCCCGGCAATTGAGGGCAGGAGAGCTCAAGGCGAAGCTGTGATATGTTTGATTCTGTAATGGCAATCTATGATAAATGAATATCATTGCGCACCCAATGCCGAAAAGAATGAATCAACAGCATGATAACAGCCACAGATGAAAACGACAGGAGGAAAATACGCACCTCTCATGAACATGTCATGCTGCTCGAACCTATTGGAGGTCGCGAGGAGCGAGAGGGTAATGAGGCCAAGCGGGTGGCGGACGAAGTAACGAAATGTTGGGTGAGACGCGGGCACAGATGTTAGATCTAAGTAAAGGTGTCCGAGGAGCCGAAGGAGAAAATAAGCGGCGCGACCATGTCTTGAACCAAAGGACATTCAGTAGTACATATACGTATGATCATTACATGCGACATCACACTTGTCGGCGTACGTTGATCGACTTCCCAGACTAAACTAATACCTCTGACGTTCTGTTGTATTTATCTGCGAGATAGTAGTTTGTCGGGAGCTGTTGCTGCCCATGTTTGTCTTTTTTCACGAGCGGATTTAAGATAGTAGAATTTCCACCCACCGTGTACAAATTTGAAATACTGAACTGCGAACCAAGTCAGTGCGCTGGCTCCCCCTTAGCACCCGTTTTCAAGTTGGACACTCAATACTCACCGGAACCGAGCTTGCCGTGACGATACGGTTCCTAGCAGTTCCTGGCCCAACCGCTTGAATATCCTCCCGGACACGTTGTTCGTAAGTACAGTTTCAACATCCCGTAACATAAATCGCCATCCCGCGCTCAGTTTCCTTCTCTCTCTACAACGTTTCCCACTTGCCAGCCTCCCTTCATGCCTGAAATTTATGGTCCGAGTCTGGAGACGTCTGTTCCAGACGACCTTACTTTACCCCAGTTTTTCCTCGACTCGTCTCATTCATTGAGGCCCATTCGACCGAGCCATGTGCCATGGTTCATCGAGGACGCCAGTGGACGAGGGGTGGGATATGAAGAGGTGAGTTGTGGTACTACTGCGATATCCTCGCTGGGTATGTGACGTCACCAACACTTACATCCAAGATCCGGGCAAGGACTTATGGGCTTGCCAATGGCCTGAGTCTGCGGTTTCGTGTCAGTAAGTCGTGGTAGAAGTCCTAAACGTATCCGCTTATCTTGACGATCCCGGTTTAGAGGAGGATGATTCGGGTACGTGTGTGCAATGTTTAGGCGCCCATATAGAACTTCGAAACTCATTGGCTTTGCCTCAGTGGTCATCTTCAGCCCAAACCACATTGGTATGGTCATTATTCGAGTGTCAGTAACTTCTAGTCATACTCACTAATCATGGTAGATTATGCGGTCGCCATATGGGCAACGCATCGACTAGGTGGTATCGTGTCGTATGTTATGCACACTATGATATTTTCGAACCTATCTAATCATCGTCGGGCTTCTATCACAGATGCGCAAACCCAGCTAATAATATCCACGACTTGCAGTATCAACTTAAGGTGGTTCATGCGTCTGTGATCATCGCGCATTCCTCTTCTTTGGACACTGCGTTGGCTGCTGCTCGGGCTGCCGGTTTGCCATCCGATCACGTTATCACGTTGGATGAGTCAAATCAGATAACGGTAGATACTCTGATTCAGCAAGGGCTGCGGAGCGAGCCAAATTTCATTGAGCGAAGGCTGCGGAAGGGAGAGGCGAAAACGAAAGTCGCATTCCTCAGTTTTTCGAGTGGCACAACAGGAAAACCGAAGGTGTGACAAGCTTTAGACTGGGAGGGACTGAAGGGAATCTCATACCTGTGGTCGCGACAGGCCGTCGCAATATCACACTTTGGTCCTATCATGAACGTGATTCAGATGGCCGAGTCGCAGAAGGTTAACAAGAACTATGCCCCTTGGGAAGAACAGAGGTTTCGACCAGGGGATATAGCCGCCGGAGGTATGTTTTTATAGGGGTAATCACACGTCGCTGACTGTCTTTTGTAAAGTGCTACCCTTCTTCCGTATGTAGGCTCTCTTCATTACCTATCGTCCAACAAACTGAAATGTGCAACGCTACAAGATATTTATGGACTGGTACTAGGAGTACGTCTGATCTCAACAACTCGTTCTTTGATTGTCATGCTTAAACACGATTACCTTAGCTTCACTTCATGCCATTTTGCGGCGTAAGGTTCTGTTGATTCCTCCCCATGTATCTTGTCTCAACCCCACGCAGATCTCAGTTGTGGTAATACCCAAGTTCCACTTTACGGACTTCCTAGAGAGTATTGTGAGACATCGCATAACGCATCTTAAGTGAGTCGTCACCATTCCCAGACCCGCCATAGGAATCCTGACTTGTACAAAGATTGGTACCGCCTCAGATCGTGTTGTTTTGCAAGGTCAGCACCAACCTTTCTGCTAATCAACCGATCGGTCTGATACTTCTAGCAGCACCCTGCTGTGAAGAACTACAACCTCGATGGTGTCAGGTGGCTGATTTGTGGAGCTGCTCCTCTCTCCGCCTCTCTTGTTGACCAGCTGGTGAAGATTCTGCCGAATGCGCAGATAGGTCAAGGTTATGGTAGGACTACTTTCTGACCCTCACCACCTCTTTGTCATCATTTTCCAGGCATGACGGAGTCGACAGCTACTACCACAATGTTTTCCGTGGACAGTAAACTTGGCGTTCCCGGCAGTGCCGGACGCCTGGTGCCTGGTGTCGTTGCCAGGGTCGTCAAAGATGATGGAACCCTAGCGGGATTCAACGAACCTGGAGAGCTTCAGGTGAAGACTCCGTCTGCAGCGCTGGGATATCTGAACAATGATGAAGCGTAAGTAATCGTCCATGTCATAGGCTGGTGTTGAGCTTAGCTACCGCCGAATAGGACAAAGGAGACCTTCGTTAATGGCTGGTTGCACACTGGCGACAAAGTCATTATAAGCGAGGACCATGAAGTTTTCATCGTGGATCGGCTGAAGGTGCGTCATGCGCCTGTCCTATATCGAGTTCGGCATCTTTAACGTTTCCGGCAGGAAATCATGAAAGTCAAAGGGTTCCAAGTCGCTCCTGCAGAGTTGGAGGGCTGTCTTCTTGATCATCCTGATGTTGCGGACACATGCGTGACGTCAATTCTCGATAGCTACAGCGGGGAGCTTCCGGTGGCATTCGTCGTACTTCGTCCTAACGCAGCCAAGAGAGTCGCCTCGGATCCTACTGAAGCCGAAAGGGTCAAAACATCCATTAAAAAGGTTAGCTCGTACTTATTGTCGTATGATTCAGTCCTGACCGTTTTTCACAAAGCACGTGGCAGATAACAAGGTCGCATATAAACACCTTACTGGGGGGGTGGAATTTATAGACGTAATTCCAAAAAACCCGAGTGGGAAGCTGCTGCGTCGCGTGCTGCGCGATCGGGCGCGTGACTTGGTACGGCCGAGATCGAAGCTGTGAATGGATGGATTGCTATGCCACAATATGCATCTAATTGGCGCATTTGTGGACCTTTGCGGACTTTGTTGGTGTTATACTATGTTGTTCTTCACACTTCACGCGCCTGTTTACCTCGCCATGAGGATGCGCGGCATGTTGATTTCGAATTCAATGCAGAGGCTCGTGACCAGCTGGCTTATTGTACCGCCACAGCATCTGGTGATTTCTGGTATGCATGTGAAATTGTAAATTGATATTCACCTTCAAGAAGCAAGGTACGCCAGATTAGGTTCAAGCCCATAGGTAGGTATTATGATATATCGACCACCTCGGCGAATGAACAGTGCAGCAGTTTGCAATACTGTATCATCGCACTCGCAGATCATAGTTAGTACTGGAGTCGAGTAAAGCTTATCTGTAAAAGTCTGACCGCCTGACATCGCCTAATTTACGGACAGAATCAGTGAACCGTAAGAGACCGTAAGACTCAGCAAGACGATGTCGGACCAGGAACAACTTGAACACAAATGATCCGGGTCACAATTATGTAATTCTGGGTTGATTCCAGAGCGAGCCATTTAAGAAAAAGAAAATTGCCCGAATCAGACAAAATTGTAGTGCGTTACGACTCATCTGGGGCCTCCACAGATTGGCAGATTTACAGAGAAGTGCGAGAGAAACCGTTTGACCAGGCTCTACGGTACCCCTCGTACCTCTTCAGATGCGCGTGCATGCGGTGTGGTGTGTTATGCTAATCACTGCAAAAGCCACGCGACATCAATTCAAATCCAACACAACCCTTATTATCCCTTCCGGTGCAATCGGCATCCCACAAAAGTCGGCAGTCACGCTTTTTCGCAGGGTTTTGTGTGACTGCCTGTGAGTCAGTGACCAATTGTAACAAAAGTGTCACGTTTTCCCGCCAAAATGTGTGACCTGCCGACTTCTGTGGGGTGCCGATTGCACCGGAAGGGATAGTATCCCTCAACGTTGCAACGTACGGTTAACCTAGCATAATCGATAAGGTTTGGCCATGACACAACAGGGTTTGAATGTCTATCCTAAGGTCCCGAGTCTGTCCTAACTTAAGTGCCCTCAGGGACTGCCCTCAAACAGCCTGAAACCTCCTGAAACCTCTGCTTGGGTACGGGCCTGCCGTTTGACAGGTATCAGCGCGGTTATTTGGTTAAGGCTAAGGCTAAGGCATGAGGCGTAAGGATTAACCAGGATTAACCCCGAATCATGCCCGTAAGGTTTTACAGACCTTGGCCGAATAGCCGCGCTGGATTTGGAAAGTAGTTGTCAAACGGTTGGCCACCGTCACTTCACCGTCTCGCACTTGTCTGTAAATCTGTCAATCTATGGAGGGGTAGCTACCTGTAGCTACCCCTCGGTCCATTGTCTTGCTGAGTCTTACGGTTTACAGATTCTGTCCGTAGATTAGCCGATGTCGAGCGGCCAAACTTTTACAGACAACTTGTTTGTGTAAATTCTTACGGGAAGTCACTCAGTGTGAGCATTGAGAATGCTGTGAGCAAGGTTATCAGATATCGCCGGCGACTGTGCCTAGCAATGAATGGTTCTCATGTCACATGCAAATGATCCCTACACTGATGTTAAATTTTCGACAGGTACGCTCGTGTGTTCAGATTGCTTCTTGACAATCCGACCTTCGCTGACCTCGTTGTCCTTATCATGTGGCTGCAGGATATATAGTCATTCCTACTGGCTGAATGAGTTCAAGCCTTCAGTCAACATTAAAATGTCTTCCTCAACGCAGGACTTCCTACACATCGACGTCGGGAACACGCTGGGGGCACTTTTTATTGGGGTCACCCTTGCAGCAGTGTCAGTAAACATTAGCTCACAAAGCTCAGCGCTTCACTGACTTCTGTCGTCCTAACATACCTATTTCCCCGAATAGCCTCTTTGGTCTGAGTAATGTGCAAGCTTTCATCTACTTACAGGCGTGCAGGGGGTTATCATTCCATAAGTTGGCTGTACGTCCATACTTCCTTTTTGTCAGTTCAGCTTTTGATGCTACGTTAGGTCATCTGGCTTTGGTATGTGTCCCTTCAAGTTGCCATCATCGAGTGCGTCCAGATTACGTCATCCCCTAGTATACTTGATGCTCTGCACCTGGCCTTGATCGTCCATTCCGTCTATTTTTATTTGGTGACCAACTACGCGAATATCAGTGCGCTCACAGAACTTGTATGGAGCTTCAAAGTGGGTTCCTACCTTTGAGATCCGTGTAGCGTCTACTATGATACTGATGGGCTCATTCAGCTTCAGTTAGTCATCGATGTAAGTTGTATTTCCTGCGCTTTGTAATCCGCCCCACACATGCACCACAGGTTGTACTCATCTACAGTGTACAAGCGTAAGTCCGTGCTGTATACAACTTGAAGATCCAACTAATGCTTGATTGATTCGCAGTATGTATGCTTATCGCATATGGATATGTATGTGCTCCCCTAATAATGGATTTCCACAACTGATGCAATGAACCTAGTCAGCAAGGGCCGATCAAAAATTCTCCCTATCATAGTGGTGGGTTTGAAACAAAATAACGGCATTCGATTCTGATGATCCAATATTAGTGGATAATCGTGGTACTGGTTTCAGGTGGGTCTGTCGCCTGGAAACCCACTTTGCTCAATTTTAAAAATTCCTTCAGGTCCTGCCATTGGTAAGGGTTCAGTGGTACTCTTGTTGTTGATTCATCATTTTCACCTCACGGTAGTCACTGCTTGGAGCATGTGAGTGATAGCATACTCTATGGTTTTACGAGGTGTGCTAATAGTGAGTAGATATCGGTGCCATGTGTTCACGGATTTGATTAAAATCGAGTGGGTGACATTTATGGCTTTCGGAACGACTACTTTCCTCGATCTCGTTGTTGCATCATCGCTATGCTATCTCCTCGCTACCTCCCGTACCGGGTTCTCTAGGCAAGCAGTGGTTCTTTCCCTGTCAGGATCTGACACACTAACGTGGAGCACTTAGCACCGACTCATTCGTAAAAAAGCTCATGGGCTACACCATCAATACTGGCTGCCTGACGAGGTACTCCTCCTTCCAGACTATGTCATAATTGACTCATATTTCGTGCAGTATATTTTCAATGACAGTTATGATTACAGTGAGGTCATAATGATTGTACTGTCCGTACTGTCTCTGAGGATCGCCTGCAGTGCGGAATGATGCCGCGCAACTTCATCTTTCTCAGTATTGAATTTTTAGTGACCAAATGTATGACCAAAGCATTCTCTGAAAAATCGTGCTGACCATTGATCCCTTTTCAAGTATATGTCAACTCGTACCTCGCGCTCCTGAACGCGCGATACTACTTGGGGGTTGGCGCAGACACTAGTATTGATTGTTCTGGATTCCATATGCCCCACAGCGTGTACAGCCCGGAGCTGCACAGTGGGGCATCGCAAGATGGGGAACTCCAGGCATCTCAAAAGAACATGTTTCAATATACCCACGATGAAGTAGTGCATCCTACTCGATCTGTCAAGGTTAGTAGTTGTGTTACTAGTGATGAGGACTGAATGACAAGCTTTAGCCACAGCAGCCGATTGAGGAGGCGGTGGAGATGAATTCTTTTTCGTCAGCGTGATGTCCAGTGCTAGATTACAGCTCTCGAGAGCACTGACGCGGTGAATATCATTTCTATGACATTTTGCTGTTACATAGAACACACGTATGCCAGTGCATTGTACAAAACATAATGCGGTGTTCATGATCGCAGTCCTGATGTACTAGTGTGAGTTGTGGCTAAAAAAAATCTTTCTCCTCGCTTTCTCCTGTTCAATCTGTCTCACTGCCTGACTTCATTTCGGTTGTTCTGCATGTGAGGAGGCTATCCTCTCAGACTCGAGAAGATCAAGATGGTACATTGCCGTTGTCAAGGGTGTCACAATGTTTCATTCTTGTTCTACTGTGTGGGTGGTAGATCTGTTTAATTGACGAAATTTACATAAGTTGAGAGATCATGTGGCGAGCACGCCTCGCACGAAGAAAGGTTTCAGATTGATCGAGAGATAGAATGTTCGAGGCCCGGTAACTTGTCGTTTCCGTGGCCGCACGATAAGTTTTCTTTATATTCATTATTTCCTTAATCACAGGCTTCGTACTTATCAACAATATTTAAAGATCGTGTTTATGTACTTAGCCCTCAGAACTTCTCCCAGTTACAACTAGGCTGGTATCTGGTTAACATTGCGCGAGATTGTGTTCTACCTTGTGCCGTCATCTAAAGTCTTAAAGAAACTTCTACTTGCCGTCACATATTTTTTAACCTTCTCCAAGCCTTTCCTCTTTTCTCTCAAACACTCCTAGTCACTCAGTTAACTGGTCTGGCCCACCACGTTCATCGACAGTGACAAACCCCAAACCTGAAATCAACAAACCATGTCAAAAATCCCCCGTTACAACCTTCGCTCGCGCACACGCGCTAGAGCTAGTTCGTTGTCAACTCCCGCTCGTGTTAAGAACTTCAAAGTAGGTGATTTCTTCGGAGACCTTGCTAATGAAGCGTTGTCTAGTGCTCACACTCCGGCGGAGGGCCCCGGTCTCAAGGCTGCGCTGCCCGACTCTGTAGAGTCCCCTCTAACCTCGGTGGGGCGGCCATCGGAGGCCGAAAACCGTAGTTCGTCCGCAGCAGGACCCGTCCGCTCGTACAGCGACGTGGTCCGTGCGAGTAGTCCTGTCATTGACTTCAAAGTTGAGCAGGAGAGTAACATAGCCCTAGATGCGATAACGAGTGTCGAGATCGACAATAATGTTAACACTCTCGCTGAGAGAACAACCGAGCCCATCACCTTTAGAACCGCCAATGAACATAGCGAGTTCACTAGTGAGAGTGAGGATGGTGACGACCGTCCATGGGTCACAGTCGGCAACAGAAGCCGCCGAGGCAGAAGCCAGGCCAAGAAACCTGATGAGCTCTCAAATGAGCGAAATGAGATGGTAAAACCTACCAATGATAAACTTATCAGTGCCGACCGCTCTACGCTAAACGAGCGCGAAGGAAGCGTTGATCAGCGAAAAATCACCCACTCTATGACCGAAGACGGGTCAAGAGGTGAAGGTCCGTCTAAAGGAAAGGGCGTGGACCCAAGGAACTGGGGCGCCCTGGAGAACGACGAGGAAATAGACATCGAGGGGCAACGAGCAGCCCTCGAGTTGTATAAAGCTGCCAGGACCCTAGCAGATGAGATCACCTCCCCATGGGAGGAATCGAACGAAAATGTACCGAAGGAGAAACTCAGAGACTCCCCAAGGACGGAAGACAGTTTCGATCAGGCAATTAGAGTCAGAGAGAAAAGAACAATCGACCTGGCAGTAAAAGAGGCGGAAAAACGCCTGCGGAAAGAGTACGATCAGAAACTGAAGGAAGTGCTGTTGGGAGCCCAAAAACCCGAAAGCAAAACTCACCTTCATGACCCCTCTGATAAAAGAAAAAACCCAATAAACGAGCTGGTTGGAAGGGTGGTAAACCCGGAGACCAGCAGACGAGAGCAACGCCGAACACCCCAGGCCATGGAGCCAGTACATCAGGTAGCGCCCAAGTCATACATTGGGCAGGTGTTAGGACGTATAGGTCAGGGAGACAATGATTCTTCAGACCCTGAATCGAGCTCCTCCTCGAACAGCTCCTCAAGCTTGAGCGACGAGACAAACTCTGTTAGCTCAAGCAATGAAGCTCTCAAAAGGGGGAACGAAAAGCTAAAGAAGCGTCCGAAAAAGAGGAGAAACAAGACTACCTTGAAACCCATAGCTCCTACAATGTACGACGGAGCAGTCGACTCCCGCGCGTTCCATCGGTTTATCACCAAAGGAACCGCATATGTGAAGGACGGGAAAGTCCAATCCAAGAAGCGGGTATTCGTGTTATCGCACTACCTAAAGGGCAAAGCCCATGAGTTTTACATCCGGGAAATTTCTGGAGACCCTTACCGCTGGAGACTCCGCAAGTTCTTTACCGAAATGTTCAACTACTGCTTTCCCATCAACTTTAGGACAAAGCAGCGTGAAAAGTTGAAACGGTGTTTCCAGAATGATAAGTCCGTACGGGACTACGTGTATGAGCTCAATGAGCTATGGAACATGATTGGCGATGTAGATGACCGGGATAGAGTATCTCAGTTATGGACCGGTCTATCAGCCGAAATCCAAAGGGAACTTTGGAAAAAGGAACTGAACCCGGAGGTATCAACCTTCAAGGAAGTTCAGGCTGCAGCCGAAATAATTGAGATAGCTCATTCCGTACCAATGGGGAGGGAAAAGCGACCCGCCCAAAAAGACAAAACTGCTGCTGTCGAAGTTTCAAGTGCGACGACTTTGGGCAGAGCACCCAGAATAAAGGGAGCTGACTCACCTTACCGAAGAGGCAGAGACAGGCGCCCTAATCCCAACAATAAATCTAAGGGACAGAAGCCGCGTCAGGGTGGTAGTATGCCCAAAAGCATGGGGAGAGCCCCCCAAGGGAGCGGTATCAGTCCGGAGGAACGCGAGCGGCGCAGAGCAGAGGGCCGCTGCTTCGTCTGTGGGGAATTAGGGCACGTCTCGCGGCAGTGTCCACGGAACACTCACATCAAATCAGACCATCCGGGGAAACCACCTGGAATACCCAGTTTCGGGATACACGTTGGGCCCAGTGACGAAGAGCGCATGCGGCAACTAACTGAGGTGTCAGAACCCCTGGACAGTCTATTCACAGGGTCCGTCGGACTGTTCATGGAGGGGCCATTTGAAGAAGCCCCCACGATCACGGAAAGAGAGGAATCTAACATACGATTCAGGGATCCCGTAGCCCGAAGGGCAGAGGATCGTCTACAGGGATTGAGGTTCCCCTGGGATAGTTCAGACGATCGTTCAAACACGGTTAACTGGGACGACCCGGATTGATTCTGGGTAACTAAGCTTAAAGATGAGGACACTTACATCGTAATGGACTTCCACCACGATGGGTGTGGGATGGAAAAAATGAGGATATCGCGGCGCCAGCTGGAGGATCCCCATTTTCGAATCGATCGGGCTTATTGGCTGTATCTAGGACGGCTCTTGAGCACATGAAAGGGCTGGAAAGGGCAGCAGCTGCATAGGCAGGAGAGACGATGCACCGACAAGAGGGCACCTATGGGAACCCCGATCGAGGATCGCATCGAGTGGTGGTTGGAGGAGTATATAGCTCCAACCTTGGGCTATTGGTCCTCGTCGTTGGACTGACGTTTCGTCTGTAAGCGTATCAATGAGCAAACTTATCAGGTCACCGACAATGCCCTAGCGATAGAGACATACCTGTCGAGAAGAACGGTCTTGCAGTGGCATTGGAACCCCGGAAGATGGTATCGTCGCCACTTAAGGAAGGCAGCCTGGGAATTAAACGAGGACTTGTCAATGGTTCAAGACGACATCTATGTAGGACTTAACGAGTTGTTTGACTCCACAGTCAAGAGGCAATGTGCCCCCAGTAGCGTGTTGCTAAATAAAGACGAGTTAGCGTCCTTCCAGGCAACTGCGCCGTTTGATGAGTGCACCGTCTATGGGGTACAAGTAGCACAGGGCACGTACCCAGCGTTACAACGAAATTCGGCAATGACCAGGGATATGACGAGAGCTATTCCGAAGCCAATAGTGGTGGTGGTTCATGTGAATGGGCGACCTGCCCGGGCGCTAATAGACACTGGATCGCTGGCGGATTTCATTTCCCTTACAACGGCTGAGCAACTGAAATGCCGACTTACCGTGCTGGAAAAACCCCTAACGATTCAGTTAGCTGTTCAAGGGTCCCAGTCCAAGGTGAACTATGGAACCGAGGTTCGGTTTCAGTACCAAGGTACAGACTATCGTCGGTACTTCGACGTGATCAACCTTCAGAACTACGATCTGATACTCGGAACTCCGTTTCTATATCAGCACTGTGTGACGATCAGGTTTAACTCACCTAGGGTAATACTTGGGAGCATAGAACCGCTCCCGTTGAAAGGCAGTGGGGTGACAACCCTTGAGTCACGGGCAGTGGAGGTGCTTGAAGGTGAAATCGAATGGGCTAGAAAACACCTGTTAGAATTAGCAAGGCCCTTGTGCACGAGAGCTGCGGACACAAGTCTACCCCCTTTGCGGGCGATAAATCACATGGTACCCCTCATTGATGAAAACAAGGTATACCCGTGGCGACCCTCTCGTTGTCCCGAACCCATGAGACCTCAATGGGCAGAGAAGCGAAGTGCATACCTCGCGTCCGGGCGATGGCAAATGACTAGTGCCGGAAATACAGTCCCTATGCTCTTTATACGGAAACCAGGGACCGACCGCTTGAGAACCGTGGTCGACCTTCGTGAACGCAATAAAAACACACGTTAACTAACCTCACCGTTGCCCGACATGGACGGCATTCTGAGACGAGTTGCTAGGAAGCCGTACTGTTCTTTGATGGATGGACAAGACGCCTATGAGCAAATCCGAGTTGTACCAGAACATGTGCCGTGCATGGCTATGACTACACCGGATGGTAATATGGTTAGCCACGTCCTGCAGCAAGGGGACTGCAACACACCAGCAACTTACCAGGCGGTAATGAATTATTTGTTTGGCGAATATATTGGGATCTTCATGGATGTATATCTGGATGATATTATTATATATTCAGATACGTTGGATGAGCACATAGAGCACGTACGGAAGATCGTACAAATTCTGGAACGCGAGCAGCTCTTTCTGAGCGAAAAGAAGCTCAAGTTCCTTCAGCCCGAGATGAGGATCCTGGGACGAATAGTGAGTAATGACAGGATCCGAATGGATCCCAACAAAGTCAACAATGTTCTGAAATGGAAACCACCTACCAATTGGGACCTCTGCCGCGGATTTATCGGTGCGGTGGGGTATCTGGCCGATGATATACACAAAGTGCAGATCCCTTTAGGGGTCCTATCAGCGGTGTGTGGTGATACAGTCCCTTTTCATTGGGACGAGACCGAGCAGAGAGCTTTTGAAGAAGTGAAACGCTATGTTGAGGTGTGTTCAACTCACAGTAGGGTACCACTCACCTACGGTCCAGGTCAAGAGCAGGTCTGGATGATGACAGACGCCTGCCCGACGGGGGTTGGGGGCATCATAGCTCAGGGGGCCGATTGGCGCAAGGCAAAGGTTGCTGCCTTCTATTCGGCCAAGCTGAACGCCGCGCAGCGCAACTATCCTGTCCATGAACAGGAGTTGTTGGCAGGCGTTGAAACCATGCTAAGACATCGGGACATTCTGCAGGGATGTCCTTTCGTCTGGTTGACGGATCATAAAAGTCTGACTCACCTGCTGAATCAGAAGAATTTGTTGGGTCGCCAAGCACGCTGGATGGAAAAACTGGGTGAGTTTGACTTCACGGTGGAGTACTTGCCTGGGGCGCACAATATTCTTCCAGATGCCCTATCGCGTATGTATGATTTCGACGCGCCCGGGACAGTGCGGGCCACAAGTGAATATGTGGTCCATGACGAGGGCGTGGCACCTCGGGACGCCTCTATGATCATCAGCATGCCAGTGCTGGTTGGGGATGGGGCGCGTGCCTCTGGACCTCAGAGGAGTTCCAGGCTCATTGCGTGGGGCCTGGGCGACGCCCAGGAATCTGCATTGACGGGAGGGCCTCGTAGGGGCGGTAGGGCATCCCGTCGGACGTCACCCCCACCCGCAGGGGCAAAATTGCCGGCCGCAGATTCGTCAGTTGCGAAAGCCACGGCACAGGCCAGGGATGAGGCATCTTGGCAGGTTCTGCGACGGGCTGCTGAAGCATTAGACCAGCAGTTGGTGACGCCGGGCCCATCAGTGCCTTGCCCATGAGCGGCGCGGTCGGTTGCAGCCCCAGCTGAAACGGGGCGTCCTGAAACGAGCCGAGAGTTTGCGAGACGACTGAGAGATCGCTTCGTGCTGCGGGGTCCTCGGGCCCTGAGTATGACAGTTCCTAACCCTGCACCACAAATGGAGGGGGGGGAACAGACTGAAAAGGACGACGTCGAGACTACCTCTGAAAAGAAAGTCGAGCCTACCTCTGACAAGGAAGAAAGAATCCCCGTAACTTACCCACACAAAACGGGATTGCTAGACCAGATGAGACATCAGTATCATGAGGATACTATGTTCAGAAAGGTCCTGGAGTCGCCTAAGGAGTTTAGAAACTTTGAGATAAAAAACGGTTTGATTAGCATTAAGTTGAAAGACCGTACTGCGCTCTGCATACCTGAGATCAAAATAGGGGAACGTCGGCTCGTCGAGGTCATTATCGACCAAGCCCATTCTCTGTTAGCCCACCTGGGCGCAGACAACTCTCCGTTCCGGTCTCTGGACGGCAGTAACGGTCCCATAAAGTCAACACCAATGGCCTCCCAGGGTTGGGAGGGTACCGTCAGTGAGTTCAGCAGCCCCAGGGGCTTTTGATTTGATGGTTTACTGCGCTGACACATTTTGCATGACTTGCAGAACATTTGTACGTCGGGAACCATCGTTTTCCACCAAACATGTTCCCTTAAGTATGATAGGGTTTTGTCTAATTATTGATCTGTTAACAGCTATGGTTCATTTAGTTCCTAGCAGAACAACTTACACAGCTAGAGATATTGCCGAATTAATGTTCGCAGAAGTCTACAAGTACCACAGAATACCCAAAGCCATTATTAGCGACCGGGACGTACTGTTCACGAGTAACTTCTGGACTCATCTCAATAAACTCATTGGCATACAGCTTAAGATGTCAAGCGCATATCACCCGCAGACGGATGGGGCAACCGAATGAGTGAACCGAACGATCGGGCAGATGCTAAGATCATGCATCACTCCCAATCAGAAGGATTGGGTAGCAAAGTTGCCTGCTATTGAATTCACTATCAACCTAGCCAAATCCGAGTCGACAGAGACCTCACCGTTCCAAGCAAATGGACGACTCCCAAGAGCCATGATTTGGGAAACTGCCGGGTCAGAAGAGTATCCCGGAGTACGTGTGTTTGCCCAGAAAATGAAAACCGCTGTGATGGCAGCTCATGACGCGGTACTGGGAGCTCAAGTTAAGCAGACTTACAAGGCCAACAAGCATCGAAGGGCCTGCCCTTTAGTGAAAGGTGATTTAGTATATGTATTGACAAAGAACATATCGCTGCCAAAGGGAACGACTCGAAAACTCATGCCTAAATTCATCGGGCCATATAGAATCCTCGAAGACTACCGGAACAATTCTTACAAGTTGGACCTGCCCAGTTGCCTGCGTCAGCGTGGGGTTCACCCCGTGTTTCACTCATCATACCTTCAGATCCATATCCCCAGCGATGATCACCTCTTTCCCGGGGGAATGGAAACTCAAATAGCCGAATTTGAGGAAGTCGAGTCGGAATGGGCAATTGACAAGATACTCGCCCACTCGGGTAAACGGGTGGATTCCACATTTCAAATCCTTTGGAAGTCAGGGGACATGACTTGGCTGTCCTACGATTGAGTATCTGATTTAAGTGTGCTAAAAGACTATTTTACAGTGCTAGGCATAGAAGATGTCTCAGAATTAGAGGAGGGAACCGGGAATCTCCCAGCTGGAGATTCCCAGGTGTCAGTTGGGCACCTGGACCTCGACGACTCGGCCTATAAAAACCCGGTCGTCAATTCCTCCTCCGCTGTCCCCTCACTATCCTTCACCACCGACAACACTCTACTACTATTCACTTGTCAAATCACAGAACCTACCATGGCGCCCCTCCTCACCCGCATTGGCGCTCGGCGCTTCACCCTACCCAGTGGTCTGGGTGACGGGGACCTGATGGTGGTCTTTGACATGGTCCGTGCCTATCTCGAGCACGACGTGCACTTGCGCTCTGGCACCGCTGCTGACCGCGCTACCCCCGTTGGATTCGGGGACTTCACCCTGGCATTTAACATGATGCAGGTAATGAACGGACTCACCTCTCGTTTGGCAGAGGAGTCCTCGGAGGGACCGTGTATCGGAGGTGCTTCCCCATCCTTCACAGAACTCGTTGGTGAAGAACCGGCCTCCCAACCAAGCGCCAACCAACCACCGATCCCTGAGGGCGGGCGTTGGATTAACCCTCGTTGCGCGGAGTTGTTAGAAGAGGCCCTATGGATGAACCTAGAGACCACTAAGCGTCAGAGGGAGTGGCGAGACCGCAGTATTACAGAACGCAGGGCGGCAAAGCGCACCCGCCAGACAGCTAGTGCTCTGCCCACCAATCCTCCTAAAGGTGGCGCAGGCCCCAGCGGTACTTGAGCCCCTTCAGTTAATTCACCCGTCTCAGACGGGCAGCCGGGTGTGACAATGTACCAATAGAGACGGGCCACCCGGTGCCGGCCCATGGCAATAATTGTACCGTGTTAGACGAGTGGGCCGAGGGGGTGGAGTGTCCAAGGCAAACAGATGGGCCGGGTGTATATAGTATAGATGGTAGTATAGCAATGTACTATATAGGAAATTATGAATAGTAGTAGTGAATCCAGTGTGTGATAGATGAGTGGGCTGGAGGAATGGAGTGCAATATAGATGAGTGGGCCGGGGAACTGGGGTGTGATGGAGATGAGTGGGCTGGTAAATGAGGTGCAATGGAGACGAGTGGGCCGGTACATAAGGTGCAATGAAGACGAGGGGGCCGGAGAATAGGGTGCAATTGAGACAAGTGGGCCGGTATATAGCAGGTGCAATGGAGACGGGTGGGCCGGTATAGCAGGTGCAATGGAGATGGGTGGGCCGGTAAATAAGGTGCAATTAAGACGAGTGGGCTGGTATAGCAGGTGCAATGGAGACGGGTGGGCCGGTATAGCAGGTGCAATGGAGACGGGTGGGCCAGTAAAGGAGGTGCAATGAGGACGAGTCGGCCGGTGTTATTGGGTGCAATGAAGACGAGTCGGCCGGTGATATGGGGTGCAATGAAGACGAGCTGGCCGGTGATATGGGGTGCAATGAAGATGAGTGGGCCGGTGATATGGGGTGCAATGAAGACGGGTGGGCCGGTGATATGGGGTGCAATGAAGACGGGTGGGCCGGCATTATAGGGCGCAATGGAGATGGGTGGGCCGGTGATATAGGGTGCAATGAAGACGAGTGGGCCAGTGATATGGGGTGCAATGAAGACGGGTGGGCCGGTATTATGGGGTGCAACAATGACCGGTATTTATGTAACCGGTTGCTTGTGGTAACATAGCACTCAATCCGGCGATTCCACCGGTGGTCTGATCATGTAAAATGGTTAAGATTTGACAAAGTTATGAGCCCTACAAGGGAAAGTCATAAATTTAGAGGATATTATGATATATTGTATCTAGACCATTGCAACCGGTATTTTTTGACCGGTATTTACATGACCGGTTGCTTGTGGTAACATAGCACTCAATCCGGTGATTCCACTGGTGGTCTGACCATGTAACATAGTTAAGATTTGACAAAGTTAGGAGCCTTACAAGAGAAAGTCACAAAGTCAGAGGATATATCATATCTAGGACCATTGTGACCGGGATTTTTCAACTGGTAGTTATGTGACCAGTTGCTTGTGGTGACATAGCACTCAGTCCGGTGATTCCACTGGTGGCCTGACCATGTAAAATGGTTAAGATTTGACAAAGTTATGAGTGCTACAAGAAAAAGTCACAAATTCACTGGCAGAGGATATATGATATCTAGACCATTGTGACCGGGATTTTTCAACCGAAAGTTATGTGACCGGTTGCTTGTGGTAACATAGCACTCAATCCAGTGATTCCACCGGTGGTCTGATCATGTAAAATGGTCAAGATTTGACAAAGTTATGAGTGCTACAAGAAAAAGTCACAAAGTCAGAGGATATATGATATCTAGACCATTGTGACTGGGATTTTTCAACCAGAAGTTATGTGACCGGTTGCTTGTGGTAACATAGCACTCAATCCGGCGATTTTACCGGTGGTCTGATCATGTAAAATGGTCAAGATTTGACAAAGTCATGAGCCCTACAAGAGAAAGTCATGAATTTAGAGGATATATGATATCTACAGTATTGTGACCGGGATTTTTCAACCGGTAGTTATGTGACCAGTTGCTTGTGGTAGCATAGCACTCAATCCGGTGATTCCACCAGTGGTCTGACCATGTAAAATGGTTGATATTTGACAATGTTAGGAGCCTTACAAGAGAAAGTCACAAAGTCAGAGCATATGTGATATCTAGACCATTGTGACCGGGATTTTTCAACCGGTAGTTATGTGACCGGTTGCTTGTGGTAACATAGCACTCAATCCGGCGATTTTACCGGTGGTCTGATCATGTAAAATGGTCAAGATTTGACAAAGTCATGAGCCCTACAAGAGAAAGTCATGAATTTAGAGGATATATGATATCTAGACCATTGTGACCGGTATTTTTTGACCGGTAGTTATGTGACCGGTTGCTTGTGGTAACATAGCACTCAATCCGGTGATTTTACCGGTGGTCTGATCATGTAAAATGGTCAAGATTTGACAAAGTTATGAGCCTTACAAGAGAAAGCCACACATTCAGAGGATATGTTATATCTAGACCAGTGTGTCTCCAGCTCTACCTTAGGGTAGTTTACCTCTGTTCCATTTCTACTCCAGACTTGTCCACAGCAGTCTTACTCTGGGTTTCCTTGAACCTCTGGAGTTCCGCCGAACTCCCCTAGTGTCTGACCTCCGGAAACCTCTGGACTTTGTTGGACTTCCCTCCTGCCTCTCATAAATTAAGGGCACATACTTGGGTAAGGGGTGCAGCACACAAGCTGAAGTCAAGCCCTTTGAGTTCTCCTTCCTTTGAGCATGACCTTAACATCCACAGACAAAACCTTGTGATGCTGTGTACTCACCCTCTCCTGGTGGTCCATCCTCTGGGAAAGGTTTTCCTACAGGAACACAGCTGCAGAATGATATGGGGACCATTCCTAGACAGATTTAGAGTATGTACACCAGGTTGGTACATCAGGATACCTACAGAATCCTTCTATACAGGCTAAAACTTCTAAGATTGCAGTTGTCACATTTTTGGTGTTTTCCCCTACTTTACCATTGCATAAATGATCCAGACTACTCATATATTATCCTTACTACATATATACCTACTTCTCATCCCAAGGATCAGTTAGAAATATGGTATAATATTGTTATCTAAGGGAAAGGGGGTATGTGTACTGATAAGGGGCCTACATTCTCCAATGGACACAATCTAGTAATCAGATGCTTGCAATATATTCTAAGCATGGTCAATATCATGGTCTCAGATTTATAAAAGGATCCACTAACAGTTGAGAGCTAGGGCAGTGAAATATCTCTGAAATAGAGTGTGGGAAAGTCCAAAAGCCCAAAACATCGAAACTCACCAGTTTGGTGTATATGTAGTGGTTGGACTTTTACTTACCAATCCTAATATTTCCTCACCACACTCTTCTACAAAGACTTTACCTTCAGGGCAATGTGTATTTTAGGTTCATTATGTAGTCTACTATACATACTACTGCATTTTTAATAAAATCTTTGGTGTGTGTGATATGTGTCAGTGACTTTCAGTGACAGGGGTAAATTGTCATATGTCAAGCCTATGTTGTTTTACTTATCTTACCGTCAATACTTGAGGGATCTTTCCAGAATTTTAGGACCATGACTAGGGATATACATGGGACATATCCCAAGTGTCTGATTACCAATAACATCCTTGATAGTGTTGGAGGGTTCTTATCAGTTATGTTTTCATGTATATATGCTATATTGTTTGATGTAGCCCTTCAGGGGGTCAACTAAGTGGTGGAATATGTTGATATATACTCCTAAATATGTTTTGACAGTGCTAGAACACTCTCCTATCAAAGGGGCAAAATAGAATCCCCTGATTGAGTGCTACATTACCACAAGCAACCGGTTGCAAAAATACTGATTACAATGGTCCAGATATAAGCTGATACAACACTATATCCTTTGAATTTATGACTTGGTCTTATAAGGCTCAGAACTTTGTCAAATCTTAACCATTTTACATGATCAGACTACCGGTGGAATCACCAGATTGAGTACTATATTACTGCAAGCAACTGTTCACAAAAATACCGGTCACAATGGTCTAGATATCATATATCCTCTAAATTCATGACTTTCTCTTGTAGGGCTCATGACTTTGTCAAATCTTGACCATTTTACATGATCAGACCACCGGTAAAATCGCCGGATTGAGTGCTATGTTACCACAAGCAACCGGTCACATAACTACCGGTTGAAAAATCCCGGTCACAATGGTCTAGATATCACATATGCTCTGACTTTGTGACTTTCTCTTGTAAGGCTCCTAACATTGTCAAATATCAACCATTTTACATGGTCAGACCACTGGTGGAATCACCGGATTGAGTGCTATGCTACCACAAGCAACTGGTCACATAACTACCGGTTGAAAAATCCCGGTCACAATACTGTAGATATCATATATCCTCTAAATTCATGACTTTCTCTTGTAGGGCTCATGACTTTGTCAAATCTTGACCATTTTACATGATCAGACCACCGGTAAAATCGCCGGATTGAGTGCTATGTTACCACAAGCAACCGGTCACATAACTTCTGGTTGAAAAATCCCAGTCACAATGGTCTAGATATCATATATCCTCTGACTTTGTGACTTTTTCTTGTAGCACTCATAACTTTGTCAAATCTTGACCATTTTACATGATCAGACCACCGGTGGAATCACTGGATTGAGTGCTATGTTACCACAAGCAACCGGTCACATAACTTTCGGTTGAAAAATCCCGGTCACAATGGTCTAGATATCATATATCCTCTGCCAGTGAATTTGTGACTTTTTCTTGTAGCACTCATAACTTTGTCAAATATTAACCATTTTACATGATCAGACCACCGGTGGAATCACCGGATTGAGTGCTATGCTACCACAAGCAGCTGGTCACATAACTACTGGTTGAAAAATCCTGGTCACAATGGTCTAGATATCATATATCCTCTGCCAGTGAATTTGTGACTTTTTCTTGTAGCACTCATAACTTTGTCAAATATTAACCATTTT
Source organism: Suillus paluster (assembly GCF_016628075.1). Lineage (NCBI taxonomy): Eukaryota > Fungi > Basidiomycota > Agaricomycetes > Boletales > Suillaceae > Suillus > Suillus paluster. Next base: position 1,304 of record NW_024537888.1, on the reverse strand, counting down.
ACATGATCAGACCACCGGTGAAATCACCGGATTGAGTACTGTTACTAGAAACAACTGGTCACATAAATACCGGTCACAATGGTCTAGACATGATATATATCCTCTGAAATTGTCACTTTCTCTTGTTGTAAGGCTCATAACTTTGTCAAATCTTAACCATTTTACATGGTCAGACCACCGGTGGAATCACCGGATTGAGTGCTACATTACCACAAGCAACCGGTCACGTAAATATCGGTCAAAAAATACCGGTTGCAATGGTCTAGATACAATACATCATAATATCCTCTAAATTTATGGCTTTCTCTTGTAGGGCTCATAACTTTGTCAAATCTTAACCATTTTACATGGTCAGACCACCAGTGGAATCACCAGATTGAGTGCTATGTTTTACTATAAACAACCGGTCACATAAATACCGGACACAATGGTCTAGACATGATATATCCTCTGAAATTGTCACTTTCTCTTGTTGTAAGACTCATAACTTTGTCAAATCTTAACCATTTTACATGGTCAGGCCACCAGTGGAATCACCGGACTGAGTGCTATGTCACCACAAGCAACTGGTCACATAACTACCAGTTGAAAAATCCCGGTCACAATGGTCTAGATATGATATATCCTCTGACTTTGTGACTTTCTCTTGTAAGGCTCCTAACTTTGTCAAATCTTAACTATGTTACATGGTCAGACCACCAGTGGAATCACCGGATTGAGTGCTATGTTACCACAAGCAACCGGTCATGTAAATACCGGTCAAAAAATACCGGTTGCAATGGTCTAGATACAATATATCATAATATCCTCTAAATTTATGGCTTTCCCTTGTAGGGCTCATAACTTTGTCAAATCTTAACCATTTTACATGATCAGACCACCGGTGGAATCGCCGGATTGAGTGCTATGTTACCACAAGCAACCGGTTACATAAATACCGGTCGTTGTTGCACCCCATAATACCGGCCCACCCGTCTCCATTGCACCCTATCATGCCGGCCCACCCGTCTTCATTGCACCCCATATCACCGGCCCACTCGTCTTCATTGCACCCTATATCACCGGCCCACTCTCCATTGCGCCCCATATACGGCCCACGTCTTCATTGCACCCCATATCACCGGCCACTCGTCTCATTGCACCCTTCCGGCCACCGTCTCATTGCACCTGCACCCCACACCGTCTCCATTGCACCCTATACCGGCCCACTCGTCTTAATTGCACCTTTTACCGGCCCACCCATCTCCATTGCACCTGCTATACCGGCCACTCTCTCAATTGCACCCTTTCTCCGGCCCCCTCAT
>NW_024537887.1:0-21958 GCF_016628075.1 Suillus paluster | reverse complement strand
GCGAGAGGATCGGCATTGGGATGGGCAGTGAGCTCTTGGACGAGTAGCATTGCCTCTTCATGTTTTTTGCAGTGAAGAGTGCGATCACCTGAAACCCGTAATGAATACGGAGCATGCAAGAACAATTTAACGTGCCTTGATCAAAAAAGGAAAAAAAAGGAGTCTTTGAATCTCCATTCGTGAACGTGAACGCAACGTCAAAGGTGTCGTTGCGTCCCAGACCTGCATTTTTCCAGAGGGCGATACCTTTGGTAACATATCCTGCCAAAGAGGGACGTATGCTGAGGGACCGTGTCACGATCAAAATTAGCATATTTTAAGGGTGCATGATGGGTCGCTATTGCCTTGATTGCATCATGAAGTGCACGGTCCCAATCGAGTTTGCGTGCCATAACGAACGAGCGGTTGGCGTAGGAGGTATTGTTGTTGGCATCGGCTTTGGTCTCTCGCGTGAGGATCTTTTCGGCCGCAGACAAGTCCCCGTTGATGCATGCCTTGCAGGCGGTCGTGGTGATGGTGGGGATCTGCATGAAAACCGATCAAATCATGTTATACGAGTGAAGGGTGTAAATAGGCCTTTGGATCGAAGTCTTGAACCTTGGAATGAAAAGCCGCGAGATGAGAGAGTGAAGGGGTGGGAAATAGACGGAAAGTACCTTTGACGCCTTCGTCTCTGGAGCTTCCTCTGGCCGAGCGTCTTTAGGTACCTCCCACTCTGAGATCATCTTATCTCCACCTCCGCTAAGGATGTGATTGCCATCCGCAGAGAATGACACATTCCGCCAAGGTTGAGTGCTGGAAGACGGCGATGGTTTGTTGATCTGAGAGCCGCCATAGACGAACATAGTTGTCAGGAGATGCGGAAGCGACAAGCGTACCCGTAGGATGAATAGCAATGTCGGTGATATTGTGAGTGTGGCCCATCTAGGGATCACCGACCTGCTTCCAAGTGGATGCATCCCACTCCCGTATGGTCGAATCTTAATTACCTCCCCCTGAGAGCAGGCGTGAGCCATCGGGCGTCCACGCGAGTGAGAAGTTGTATGTTGTGTGTCCCTTGAAGTTGCGACGCGTTCCCTCAAGCCTGCATTACAGATTTCGATATTGCCGTTTGTTGTGATGCAAGATATTCACTAGACAGCAAATACCGCACGCAGCGGACAGTGTTACCACACTTGATTGAATTTCCTTGTTGGTTCCATGTTTTCGTGTTCCACAACTTCGTCGTCTTGTCTGTCTAACCAGTGCCTAGCACAGCACCGTCGGGATGAAAGTCAAACGTGTAGAGTTCGGAGTGGGCTTTGATAACTTGGGCAAGAGCTTCCCCAGTTTCTCCATGCCAAGCGATGACCTCTCCGGCTTTATCACCGCTTACTATGATTTGCCCATCTCGTGCCAGATACCGCCAATGCGAGCACGCGGGCGCGATGCCCCTTCATCTTCAACAAAAACGCCGGTTTTTAAGTCCCAGAGATGAAGCATCTTGTCGGACGAGCTGGTAACCATACGTTGTCTATCAGGGAAAACTGCCACAGCGTACATGGAATTTTTGTGATCTTTGGAAACTCGAAGGGGTTTGGTGCTTGGAATGAACTGCGGCATTTGACTGGAAGTTGAACACGGTCAAGAATCAAGATGGACTTGGACTGAGATAGTATCCTTGCAGAGGTACACGGACTAAGCGTTGATTTTGTGTTGTTTCTGTATTTACCTCGCGTTTCCATAGACGCCCTAGCTGAACATAACTTATTATAATACAGAGCGATAGGCTTGTGTTCATGGTTCGGTTCTGCCCGCGACAGTCTCTGTCCCACAAACGTCAATTGAGAGTTCACGTGCACCAGCGTCTAGCATAGACCACATGATGGCACGCAGTTCTTGCGCAGCGTCTGCGCAGCCTGCAGCTCACGGTGTCCGGAGTGCACACCAGTGCTATCACTAGATATAATCCCAAGGCAATCTGCAACGGGTCGAGCAACGCCAGGATGGTCATACTCGACAAATACCTTGATGATGTCGATATGGAGGTGGACTTGCCTCCCTCCTACGACACCGTCGCCTCTTCGTCTGCTGCTATAGTAGATGAGAAACCCCGCCCTAGTACTCCACCACCTCCGCACACCCGCCCGACAGCCTCGTCGTCAACCACAAGTTCATGGTTCTCCTTGCTTCCTAATGCTCGCACCAAACAAATCCGTCAAACTGTGATCTCCCTCCTCCACGATCTCGTTGCTTCCCCGACTACCACCACATCAGACTGCTCTGCTGCTGCGCCCATCCTAGCCTCATGCGCATCTGCCCTATCTCCCTCATCCTTCTCCACCCTCCTCCAACACCCCACCTTTGAAGGACACACGCCCATCTATTGGGCCATTCTCAACCGACACACCCACATCCTCCCTGAAATACTCCGCTACGCAGGTCCACTCAACCATGCGTGCATCGCGGACCTCCGTCTTGCGTGTCTCGCGAGTGGCGATCAGGTCTTGTTTGGGAAGCTTCGCAGAGGAGAGCTTCCGTTTCTAACTACTCTCAGACCAGGCGAGTCCGCCATTTTACCTTCTTTGTAGTTTACTGATACAGAGAGCCCCAGATGCCCTCGTTCTAGGCAACGCATCTGCAGATGACATTGACATCCATGAGGTCGATGGCGAAGCAGCATTCAGCGCGTCTATCGACATTCGTCTCTGGCAAAAACGAATGCGCGTGGCTGGGGTGGTCGGCGTAGAATTTATTGCTCGAGGTGAGCGCATCATCTCATTTCCATCTTCCCTCCTTACACACTCCACGCAGGGCGCATATGGTCACTCACCTTCTTCACCTCTCCCTCACCTTCTCCCTCATCTAGTTCCCCCTCCGCTCGCGCTGCAGGAAGCGGGCCCTGGCAAGTTGCTCTCTGTCTTATGGAGCACAGCCCGCCCACTTTTGTAAATGGAAGGCTCACCATCGATGTGTTCCGTCCATCCTTAGGATCGTCCCCAATACCGGACTTGCTTTCCTCGTCTTCACCGGTCCAAACCTCCCACTCAAGGCACCCATCCTCGAATCAGCCTCGTGCCGCGACACCTACTATCCCAACACAACCGCCCCTCACGATTCCCCTTCAATCTTTGAACCGCCTCGCCCACCGCCCACCAGATGGGTCTGTATTCAGCGTACTGGAGCTTGGGCGGGTTACTGGTCCTAGGTGGGTTCTGATTTTGTTGTATTGCATGGGGGCTGACAATGGGCTTCTACTGATATTTTTCTCCTTTGCCAGCTCACCCAAAACGTGCCGACCTCCCCATCCTGCCAAATGGTCCGAGGAAGGCACGCACTATACGAATGCGCTGATTGGGGTGCTAAGTGATGATCTCGGGTGGGAGTGAGTGATTTATCTTTGGTCTACGTTCTGTCTCCACTGTTTTTTTTTGGCTTCGCTACCATTTACTTTTGGCTTCGTTCCTCCCATTTAATCTCTGTTATTTTCACCCTCCTCCCCCGCTGTTCCTCACATCCTCTGCTTCCCTCCCTTTCATACGCCTATTCACCGCGGAGACCGACGCTAACAAACCCACTATCAGTAATACCCCCTACCTCGCAGCCGACGGGACCCTCAACGCAAGACTAGACGCTCGATTGGAGAAGGCAGAAGGCGGGAGCTGTATTATTTGTTAGCGAGGTCCTGGAGGTATACTGACGTTGAGGAAAGAGTACTGCCATTAGTATATTTGAGGAGTCATGTCTCAGAGACAGATGATACCCTTGTGGATATCGCACAGGAGGCATCGCCATCGTCATTTTCGCTGTTATTATCTGCGATGTGTAGATTTCTTTTAGGCTGTCAGTCCGCGTGGGTTGAGCATGTTGGCTACCCAGACATCCTTAACGCACTCGGGAGAAAGCCAGCAAGAGTTTTGATTTGATTCGTAGGTATATGGAGTGGAGATCTTCATACGTATGAGCGATGTGCCGCAGTTATGCGCCGACCAAAAGCGATGGCACCTGGAATTCCTTTGTGATGAACGCTTTGGTGACTCAGTGAATGATCAAGTTGGCGCTTGCAAGGTGGTAACCTCTTTACAGCAAAGCGCTTTAAGGTGACGACCAATACAATTCATAGGGAATCTGGGTGGAAGTATTGCGGTTCGTGTTATAAGTTAGCATACTATACAAGTACAAATGGCGAGATCGCTACATATAGAGTCGAGGTACAAATCAGAACGGCGCAGATATCTCTGTTTCAAGATGCACATCGCATTGCTCGCCATGATGGCAACATCTTCCTGTGTGGTGAAGTGGAGTACTCGACCTATGCTCCATTGAGAGCTGAGTAAAATACGGATGAGGATCGTAGCACGGGTAACATTACTGAAGACTTACTATTGGTCCAAGCAACGAAGATGGCCTTCGTAGCTTCATCGCTCATGTCCATCATATATCGGTACGCTTCGAAGGCTGCTCCGATTTGACCTGCCCGAACGAGTGCATGGCAGCGTTTCTTGTTCGCGATTTGCCACAAGGACTTGAGGTCCCAGCCGAATAGCTGCACAAGCAAGCAGTTGAGCATAAAAAGGATCTTCGGTCGCGGCATATCAACGTACCACGACAAAGTCATCGTACATAGAATGAATGTCCGATTTATAAAAGAAAACACCAGCTTTGACAGCTGCAGTGAAGTGTTCTGCGGCCTGTTTGTGAAGGTTGTCTTCCATGGCAATGATTCCTAGCTGCACTCGCAGATACGCCTGATGTGCGAAGCGTAGATACATTAGACACGACCTGGGGCTTCATTGAGTGCATGGTACTTACTTCTACGACACGAGCAGCGAGAGGATCTGGATTGGGATGGGTAGCTAGCTCTTGGATAGGTAACATTTCCTCTTCCTTGTGGTTTACATTGAACAACGCGATGGCCTGAAATCCGTAATGACGCATGGAGTAAGAATCGAAAATTTACACAAACCTTGATCAAGAAAAGGAAGTGATTCGTCTTTGAATCTCCATCCGCGAACGCGAACGCGACGTTGAATACGTTCGTCGCGTCCGAGACCTGCCGTTTCCCGCAGAGGGCGATACCTTTGGCAAGATAACCTGCCAATGAGGGCTCTACGCTGAGGGACTATGTTAAAACCCAAAGTTAGCATAGTTTGAGGGGGTATGATGTCGTCATCACCTTGATTGCATCTTGAAGTGCACGGTCCCACTCGAGTTGACGCGCCATAACAAGCGAGCGGTTGGCGTAGGAGGTGTTGTTGTTGGCATCAGCTTGGATCTCTTGCGTGAGTATCTTTTCAGCCGCAGATAAGTCCCCTGCGATGCATGCCTTGCGCACGGTCGTAGTGATAATGAGGATCTGCATGAGAAATGCTCGAATTACGTGATATGAGTGAAGGGCAAAAACATGCCTTTGAATCAGAATCTCGAGTCTTGGAATGGAAATGACGCAAGATGAGATGGCGAAGGGGCGGGAAACGAACGGGAAAGTACCTTTGGTGCCAGGATCTCGGGAGCTTCCTTTGGCAAGACGTCCTTGGGTACTTCCCACTCTGAGATCATCTTATCATCGCCTCCGCTGAGGATGTGCTTTCCGTCTATGGAGAAAGTGACGCAAAAAAGCGGGGCTGAATGCTGGAAGATGGCGATGGTTCGTCGATCTGAGAGCCCCCAGAGACGGACATGCCTGTCATAAGATGCAGAAGCGACGAGTGTGCCCGCAGGATGAATGGCAATGGCGTAGATCAGATCAGTGTGACCAACCCAGGCATCACCGACCTGCTCCCAAGTGGATACATCCCACTCTCGTATGGTCGGATCGAAACTAGAGCCCCCTGAGAGGAGGCGTGTTCCATCGGGCGTCCACGCGAGCGACCAGTTGAGATCCTCGATAATCGCAACGCGTTCTCTCGTCTCTGCATTATGGATTTCGATATTCTTGCTTGTTGCGATGGCAAGATATTTGCCAGATGGCGAATACCGAACGCAGAAGACAATGTCACTACACTCTATTGGATTGTCGAGGTCCTCCTGCCATGTCTTCGTGTTCCACAGCTTCGTGGTTTCGTTCGAGTCTGCTGAACCAGTCGCCAGCACTGTACCATCGGGAGAAAAGTCCAACGATAAGATCTTTTCGAAGTGGGCTATGATAGTGTGGGTGAGAGATCCCCCAGTTCTACCGTGCCGGGCGATGAGATGTCCCTTCTCATCACCACTTGCTATTACTTTCCCATCTCTCGATACCGCCAATGTGTCCACCTCGGCACGCCCTTCCATCTTCTTCAACGCTCTACCTGTCTTCAAGTCCCAAAAACGAAGTGTCTTGTCGTACGAGCATGTGACCATTCGTCTATCGGGGAAAACTGCGACAGCGCGTATGGATTTCTCGTGACCTCTAAAAACTCGGAAGCGTTTGGTGCTTGGAATGGGGTGCGACATTTTACTGGAAGTTGGTGGCGTTGAACACGGCCGAGGTTGACTTAGGGTGAAGGGATTATGGGCGTCTTGCTCTAAGCTGCAGAGGCGCGTATATTGAGTGTTTCTGTGTTTGCTTCACTGTGTTGACTTGCCTCATTTTTAAAGCTAGTGATGATCTGGACCTGGCTTGGCCTAAAAGCCAGGGCTCGGGCCTGGCTTCAGGAACCTCGGGCCTGACTTAGCCCTGACCAGGGCCCAACAACCAGGCCAGGCCCCTCGAAGCCCTTAGCAGGCCTGCAGACCTGACTCGGGTCCGACTTACAAGCGCCGGACCTAGCGATGTGCCGGGCCAATCATGATGTATAATCGATCAAAGTCAATCGTGGGTTGAATACAATTCCACGGATCCATTCAGCTCTGTCGACACGACATTAATGGACACTGGGAGACGTTGAGGCACATACTCATGGTACTACGCCGCTGCTATGTGGTAGCTGGATGACGGGTTGTGAACTGGCGGCAGATTGAGTTTGGCTCGCCGAGCCAAGAGTCGGTCCTTTTCACCCCAAATAGACAGAAATTGGATTTTTTTTTTTTTTTAAAAAAAAAGACCTGGTCCCTTTGAGAAATTCATGGCCTCATCATGATAGTATTGGGGGTTGTCAATGATCTCGAGAAAGCGAGAAATTGGCCAGCAAAACACGCAAGTTCAGCAAAATTGCATTTTGTCCCGATCGCTGAACAAATACAGGGAGCCATGCACACCAAGCACGAGCGTGGTCGCCGAGCGCGTTGGCCGCCTTATTCAAATGAATATATTGGCAGAGTCGCACCTCATTTGTTATGAGCACTGTCCGCAAACCACATCCCCGACTCCCTGTAGTGGTACCTGTGCCACAATGAACTTTGCAGTATCTGCGTTTCATCGGAGCCCAAGCGAGAGGAATTTGCGTACGTTGCGGTTGGGTGAAGCAGCAGACGGAAGACACATTTGAGCGAGATTGGTATGAGGGTCAGCGTCAACGCAGTGGGAGACAGAGGTTGCAAGAAGCAATAATAGTAGATACGAGGTCCACTGGTTGGATGTGGTAGGTGCTGAAGGTTTTGACATCTGCTGTTACAGTAGGTACTATGCCGTACTACTAATATACTATAATGTTGACACGTGTAGTGGCCGCTACATCACAAGGTCTGGGAGCCGAATTCTGTATTTCAGAACAGGAAGTATACTTATTGAAGAAGTCACTTACTTTTGACCTACTTATAATGACTGAGCTTCAGAGAGTCGATCTAACGGGCCCACTGCACGGCCCTACTTTATCCAACCGCCATTATAAAGAGGGAACGACTTGTTGGAGTCCGAACGATCCGAACGATTAGAGACAAAGAAGACCGACCGATCCGAGATGGTTGAGGAGGGAGAGTGACAGGTGGTCCGAGCCCAAGCCAAAATGGACATTGTCGAGCAATGCGTTGACGTCGGCTCGAGTCCTGCAATATTTTACTTATTCATTTGATATATTTTTCGTTTCTATATAGCTTACTATAAGAACGCCATTGGTAGCACAAGCACATCTCAGCCTTTTCAAAGAGACTGAGATGTGAGTACATACTCTCCACGTATCGATTAGAACACAGCTAACGAGTCGTTAGTATACTTGTTCATTAGGTACTTAGCTCGTTGCACGAGCCTTTTCAAAGAGACTGAGATTATACTTGTTCATTAGAACGTCCCCAAAGGCCCGCGATATAATTACTCACCACAGGTTATGAGCCCTGTCTCGACCATGGATACATTGCTCCCCAGCTCCAACACCACCCTGCTTAATGTCCCGAAGCTTGCTGAAGATGGCTCAAACTGGATAACCTATAAGGAGCGGATGTTAACAGCCATTGGCGCTAGAGGTCTGATGTGGTATACTGACGGTCGAGCAAGTGAGCCGAAACCCTTCGCGGTTGACCCGAAGATGAAGGTTATCGTGAAGCCGGACGGGACAACGCCTATGCAGGCAGATTACGATGAACTTGATAAATGTACCCACAAGTACCACCAGAAAAACTCACTGGTAAAACAGCAGATATTCAGCACGATTACCAATCGGCTATTACTGCGAGTCCAGAAGCTGAAGGACGCATTGAAGATCTGGGAAGAGATATGTCAGATCCATGAAGGGAAGACAGAGCTCGTCCAGATAGACTTACGTCATCAGATGCAAGAGACGAAGTGCGATGAGGCAGGAGATGTCAAATCTCACTTCGCAGAGCTTATGAGGCTCTGCAAGCTGCTTGCAGGCATGGGCATTGCGATCACCGACCCAGATTTTCATGCGATCATCCTGGGTTCCCTCCCTGAGTCTTATAGACCACTCCTGTCGTCCATCACAGCAGCCTCAAAGATCACGAAAACTCCTGTCACACCCGACGAGCTCGTCACCATCATAACTGAAGAGTACAAGCACAGACAGCTTACCGAAAGACGGCCCAGCAAGAAGGGAGCTAGCGCAGCTCTTGCCGCGAAGGAGCCAAAAGGCAAAGGCCGCACCTCACCATCCTCCACCAACAAGACCAACCCTGATGTTACCTGCTTTAACTGCGACCGAAAGGGCCATTACAAGATGGACTGTTGGAGACCTGGAGGGGGCAAGGAAGGGCAAGGCCCAAACCAGCAGAGGAAGAGAGGGGAAAAGCCTCAGAAGCAAGCAGCAAACTCCGCAGCAGAAGCCGAGTCCCAAGATCAGTATGCTTTTGTCACGTCAGACTTAGCGAGTGTAGCAAGAGACCTGGGCTTACCCGTTGAGAAGAGAGGCGTGATCATTGACTCAGGAGCAACATCTCATTTTTGCCCCGATCGCTCAAAGTTCGCCAACTTCATTACCATTCCTCCCCAAGATGTCCATACTGCGGACAGTTTGACTCAGCGCGATTGGACAAGGAGACATCCAGATTGACTTACCCCTCAGTGAGAAGCGCATGACGGTAACACTGAAGAACACACTATACGCCCCTACCATGGCCTTTACCCTCATTTCCACCAATCACATCATGGCAGGAGGCCTAGCTGTCCTTTTTGAAGGGCGCATGTGCAAGATATTGTCAAAGGGGCCTCCACAGCGCGTCATCGCCGAAATCCCTCAAGTAGAGGGCCTATATAGTGTGGTAGCAAGTCGTCAGAGACACCATGCTAACGTTGCAACCACGAAGCTCACTGTTAACGAGGCGCATTGCATCCTCGGACACGTGTCCCAAACCGCTGTCATAGACGCGGTAAAGAAGGGTTTGATAATGGGCGTCGATATTGACACCACGTCGAAGCCAGAGTTCTGCGATGCCTGCATTAAAGCGAAGTCAGCTCAAAAGCCCTTCCCGGACGAAGCTACAAGCCGCACACTTACCTATGGGGAGTTGGTGCATACGGACCTCTGGGGGCCAGCGCAGACCACGAGTTTAGGGGGGTGCCTATACTATATAAGCTTTACTGACGACTATAGTTGCCAGACGAAACTTCAATTTCTGAAGCTCAAAAGCAAGGCACTCACCACGTTCAAGGCTTATGAGGTGTGGCTAGCGCGTCAAACACCTGGTGTTTGTTTAGCAAAAGTCCGTTCAGACCGAGGGGGAGAATATCTGAGCGCCGATTTCGATGACTACCTGCATCAGCAAGGTATCGAGCATCAACTCACAGTACACGACTCACCTCAGTAGAACAGTGTGGCGGAGCGCCTTAACCGAATGTTAGTAGAGCACGCACGCGCAATGCTCACCATGAAGGACTTACCAAAGTTCCTGTGGGCCGAAGCAGTGAGCTATGTGACCTGGTTAAAGAACAGATTTCCCTCCCGTACAACCCCCGCCACCATGCCCCACAAACTCATTCGTAATATCAAGCCAAGTCTGGCCCAAGCGCATGAATTCAGGACCAGGGTCTATGTTCATCTCCTGGAGGCGGGTAAGTTGGAGGCAAGGGTGGAGGAAGCTCTCTTCATCGGAGTGGACATAGAAAGCATGGGGTATAGGGTTTACTGGCCGGCGAAACATCGCGTTTCCGTGGAGCGCAATGTCACTTTCGTGCCCACAGAGGTAATGGTACCTGAGGATGTCATGGACGAGGGCGAGCCAAGTGGTTCTGCCGCCGCAAATGACCCACCCAACAACCACGGCAACAACCCACCCAACAACCCCAGCAACGCAGAAGGCGTCCAGACCATCCCTCAGGCACCCTCTACACCACCCAGACCAACCGCCAAGCAAATCACCCCACCAGCACCACGTGTCATGCGCAACAGACCTCTTCCTGGGTACTATGCAAGACTGCAGGAAGGAGAGACGGCGTTAGTCGCGATCGAATCCTTGCTAGAAGCGTCAGAGTTGGACTTACTGGATGAGGAGTTCCATATCCACCTTGCCTTAGCAGCCACCAAGCCAGAACCAACCTTGCAGCAAGCCCTGAACAGCCCCAACGGAGTTGAATGGCAGGAAGCTGTAGATTATGAAATCAGTCAGCTTGAGAAGCTAGGGATGTGGGAGATAGTAGACGCACCTCGCGGTGCAAACCTGATACCCTGTCACTTCGTCTTGGCCACCAAACGCGGTCCTGACAGCGAAAAACTCAAACTCCGGGCCCATCTCATCACGAACGGTCAGAGGCAACAGTACGGAGTTGATTACTTTGACACGTTCATGCCCACCGCCAACATGAGCACCATTCGAACGGTTCTGACAATGGCCGCGCAGAGAAACTGGGAGATACATCAAGTCGACATCAAAAGTGCGTACCTCTATGCCAGTATCCAGGAGGAGATATATATGAGGGCGCCGCCTGGCTATCTGAAGAATGGGCAGCAAGGAAAGGTGTTAAGGTTGCTGAGAAGCTTACCTGGACTGAAGCAAGCAGGCTTCGAGTGGGCAGAAGAGTTAGTGGGCGTTTTTGCGAAGCTGGGCTTCACGCGATCGAAGGTTGACCAGGTGGTCTACTTCAAATGCGGCAATAAGGAACACATCATCATCACCGTATCAGTCGATGATATGGCCGTCACCGCCAACCATATCTCCCACGTCAAACACTTTAAGGCACAGCTGGTCGAATTCTTCGAGATATTGGACCTAGGGGAGCTTAACTGGTTGTTAGGACTCAAGGTAACAAGAGACTGTGAAGCGCGCACCTTAACTCTATCCTGGAGAGCCTATATGGACACCATAGTTGAGCAGTTTTACCTAGGGGATGCGAAGAACGTGTTAACACCAATGGAACCAGGTGTGATCCTATCTATTGATCAGTCTCCCGGTACAGCAGCACAGCTAGATGCAATGCGCGACATACTGTATCAACGAGCAATCGGATCCCTCATGTACGCGGCCACCAGCATGCGACCTGACATCGCATTTGCAGTTGCTACCTTGTCGCAGTTTATGCACAACCCCAGTAGGACCCACTGGGAAGCCACCAAGCGCGCGTTGCGTTACCTGAAGGGTACCATGGATTTCGAACTTACCCTTGGCTCAATGGACGGAGGTATTGAGGCGTTTGTCAATGCTGACTGGGCATCGCAACCCCACAGACACTCGATGTCTGGATATATCATTATGTTGAACAGTGGCCCTGTTGCATGGAGTGCATGGAAGCAGCCGCTCATCGCGTTGTCCACTGCAGAGGCTGAGTACATCGCCCTGACTAGCGTTGCAAGAGAAGTACTTTACCTTCAGTACCTCATTGGAGAGCTTTATGAACCAACCCCACTCTCTACCCCCCATCTTTTGCGACAATCAAGCAGCAATAGCGCTTGCGTCGAATGGGAAATTCCAATCCCGAACCAAGCACATCGACTTACGGTATCACTTCATCCGTTCCCACGTTAAGAACGAGACCTTCTGACTCTTCTACTGCCCAACCGACCATAACGTTGCCGATGCATTCACCAAGGCCCTGCCTCGTCCGTGCCTGCAAAAGTTATGTGGACAAATGTCCCTGGCTTGCGCTTGAGGGGGAGTGTTGGAGTCCGAACGATCCAAACGATTGGAGACAAAGAAGACCGACCGATCCGAGATGGTTGAGGAGGGAGAGTGACAGGTGGTCCGAGCCCAAGCCAAAATGGACATTGTTGAGCAATGCATTGACGTCGGCTCGAGTCCTGCAATATTTTACTTATTCATTTGATATATTTTTCGTTTCTATATAGCTTACTATAAGAATGCCACTGGTAGCACAAGCGCATCTCAGCCTTTTCAAAGAGACTGAGATGTGAGTACATACTCTCCACATATCAATTAGAACGCAGCTAACGAGTCGTTAGTATACTTGTTCATTAGGTACTTAGCTCATTGCACGAGCCTTTTCAAAGAGACTGAGATTATACTTGTTCATTAGAACGTCCCCAAAGGCCCGCAATATAATTACTCACCACACGACTGTCTTCCTTCTATATGATCTGACTACAGGAGACTAACGTGCACCCTGACGCTGATCTTCAGCCCCATGTTACCACCACAGTTATGTGCCGACCCAAAACGATCTGTGTCACTTGGAATTCCTTTTTCATGGACGCTTTGGTGACTTGGTGAGTGATTAGGTCGGCACTTGCAAGGGTGTTATATAACCTCTTGACAATGACGCGCTTTAAGTTGACGGCCTGCCAAGGATTGAATTCATAGGGACTCTGGGTGTGGAAATATTGTAGTTCGTATTATGAGCTAGCATACTAACCAGTACAAAGGGCGCGATCTGTATAGAGTAGAGGTACAGAGTAGGACAGCGCAAAAGAGTTGGTGTCAAGATGCTCTTCGCACTCCCATCAGTGAACCAGTGAACAAACTAAAATACCATATTTAACTATATATTGCTAACATTTGCAACAATCTCCATAAATCTGGCAGGGGGTTTTACTTAGGAATATTTGACCTTCCAAAGAACACATGAGTGTACAAATCAACCAGCCAAGTTGTCCTACGCCTAGATGTACCATTTGATGCATGAACTAGCTATGAATGAAAGATGTGACACAAGTTAATGAAGTGAATCACGTGTCCATACTAGCCAACAAAAGAAAGATGTAACATGAGCCAATGAAGTGAATCATGGATCCACAATTGTCAAGACAAGCGCCAAGGTCACCACTGCATTGAATTGATACTAATAATTAGTTTGTACAAACTCGTATTTTGGTACCAGACTCGAAACACTACGGATGAAATCTTCTACCGAGAAAGCCTTCGGAGATTGATGGCAAGGCACGTGGTTCTCGGATTGCCGTTGTGGAGCAAGTCGGTGCACTTTGATCAGCATTGGTAAATGCAAATAATATCCCCAAATGACAACACAAATCCAAACAACCACCAAGGACATGATGATTTCTGTTTTTTGAGGATGTGACATTCACTGGGTCGTCGTTCAGACAGGTGCCTTGTTCAATGTGTTTGACAGGGGCATGATGGTCTGTGGATTGTGTGCTTACGAGCATGATCGTCAAGTTTTGAGGAGACTACAAGGTGTGTCGTCTGTTTGCTCTGACAGATTATCTCAATGGTCGTTCAGACAGCTGCCTTTTTGAATGTGTTTGATGGGGGCATGATGGTCCGTGGATTGCACGCTTACGAGCACGATTGTCAAGCTTCGAGGAGACTACGAGGTTCATCATCTATTTACTCTGACAGATTATCTAAATGGTCGTTCAGACAGCTGCCTTTTTGGACATGTTTGACGGGGGCATGATGGTCCGTGGATTGCGCACTTATGAGCACAATTGTCAAGCTTTGGGGAGACTATGAGGTTCATTGTCTATTTACTCTGACAGATTATCTAAACAGTCATTCAGACAGCTGCCTTTTTGGACATGTTTGATGGGGGCATGATGGTCCATGGATTGCGCGCTTATGAGCACAATCATCAAGCTTCAGGGAGACTACGAGGTTCATTGTCTATTTACTCTGACAGATTATCTCAACAGTCATTCAGACAGCTGCCTTTTTGGACATGTTTGATGGGGGCATGATGGTCCGTGGATTGCGTGCTTATGAGCACAATCGTCAAGCTTCAGGGAGACTACGAGGTTCATTGTCTATTTACTCTGACAGATTATCTCAACAGTCATTCAGACAGCTGCCTTTTTGGACATGTCTGACGGGGGCATGATGGTCTGTGGATTGCGCACTTACAAGCACAATCGTCAAGCTTTGGGGAGACTACAAAGTGTGTCGTCTGTTTGCCCTGACAGATTATCTCAGTGGTTGTTCAGACAGCTGCCTTTTTGGACATGTTTGACAGGGGCATGATGATCCATAAATTGCACAGTGATGCGCAGGGCTGGGGTTTTGAGGAGATGATGTAGCATTTTCGTTGATTCTGCTATCTACGCAGATGTATTTTGATACTTCAATGACAGCCGCCGTTTTTTGGCCTATCCAATCCACCTCTCACGTTTGGGTTTGTCAACCAAACATATTCAGTTTAAGGCTGTGGTAGATGTGATCAACTGAGGATATTGTATATTGAAAACTTTTGTCAGCTGATCGCCAAGCCACACAACCTATTAGTGTTTGTGCAGTTGTCACTGCAGTTGTATGAAGAGTGAATTTCCTAAAATCCCTTCAAATGACCTCCAATCTCGAACAAGATGTAATGATGTATGTCATAACATTCGCAACATGTAATTGATTAGTGTAGACTTGAATAATATTAGATCAGTACGGGTAGTAATAGACTATGGCGAGTTAGCGGGCTAAGGACGAAGGAATATGAAAGGAGCACAGTGAGAAGGGCGACAATAAATGGTTTACTCCAAGTCAAAAGCGGCATCCTCCAGCAAGACCCTCTGTTCAGCTAATGCGTTGACCGACATCTTACAGACAACCTCGGGCGTTAGATCCTGGTGATGGTTGGTACCAAAATTTTTCCTAAACAGTCACAGCACTGTCAACTATCTGATACTCACCAAGCAGCGACAAAAGCATTACCTAGACCACCATTCAAGGAGCTTATTCACCCTACGTCTAGTGACAGGGCCAGGCACAACTTCAAAAAGGCCACAATGTTAGTCCAGAATGTTTCATAATTGAAGTTGCCGTCCACAGTACGCAAAGAGGAAACACCAGACAAAGTGAAATGAACCTGCCACTCAAAGGTTAGATGGCAGACGTCAAAATAGTTGGCATTTACTACTCACTTGACACATGATGTAAGTGATGGAACGAGGTGTCACTTTCCTCATGTTAATGATAGAGGCGACACAAGCTTCACCTTCGCCTGATCTGATTTCTGCCGCGCGCGCCTATTATTTTCGAGGATGTCAGCACCATCTCCATCACCGTCAACTTCCTTTGTGGAGGAAGGAGACGTAAAGATGGCTTTGAAAGCCTGGAGTACCGCAATGAGCGAAATGATATCACCTGTTAGGTACCATGCCGGCTCAGGAGGCAGAGGGGCAGGGCTTGGCTTCAGCTCTTGCACTGCGCCCTTAGCCGAGTATGTGCCCCAAATTTGGAGCGGGTCCGACGTTGTCTGACAATAGGACGAGTGGACCGCTTAGGTCTGCTTTGAAGGTCAGGAAGTAAGAGCTACTAGTGGCGGGCCGACTAGGAGCGGAGCGGAGAAGGTGGGGAGTGATGTGGAGGGTGGATAGGAGCAGGGGGAATGTTTGGTAGGAGTGGGGAAGGCGGAGGATAATGCAGAGGATGGGAAAAGGGGCAAGGGGAATATTGATAGGGACAGAGAAATAAGGGGGACACTTAGAGCATGGCTCTAAGTTGGAGTGGAGGGTCGGAGGGTCGGAGGTGACAACAAGTTGAGACTTGTGTCCAGAGGAGGCAAGGTCCTACTGAGAATTCTCACAAGAGGTAACTGCGAGAAGACTAGTAATATTAAGACTGAGGAAAATATCTAAGTACAGGATATGTTATATACTTCTATGTATGAGGCAGTGATCAGGATAACTATGTAGTAAAGCTATGTACCAAGGATATAGTTTGTAAGTACTTTACACAGGCGAAGACATAAGTTGGAGCGGATATCAATATGTACGCGTCGGATCAGTGATCGAGCAGTAATAGGAATTACTGGTGATCCAAAAGTAAGGGTCTATGTACCAAAGGGGGAAGTATATATCTAAAAGGGGAAAGCAGATCCAGTTGAATGGAGGTGTTATGGAAGGGGACTGGTTGGGCGGTCGAGCGGAAGCGTAGGGGCGGATGTGGTCAATGATTGGACGGAGCGGAGGAATAGATGGAGTGGAGGTTGTCGGAAAGCGGGGTGGATATTGATATCGGAGTGGTTGGATCAGGTATATGACATCACCGCTACTTCCAAAGTGATCATGGTGACTCACCAGAACAAGAAGTTTTGATTTCAGGAAGCCTTCCTCGAGGTGATCATTGTTGACTTGATAATTCTCATACATGAACAATGGCCAGGAGTTTTCGGAAACTATGTACTCTGTTGTCCTGTCACGAATGCCAGCTTTGACACTGGCCCAGCATCAGCACCCTATATTACTATTGGAGAAAAATTAATACCAACTGTATTTGATCCCAGTCCCATTCGGCAGGACAAAGCAACCTCCCACAAACATCACTCGCAAAACCACACCAATGTTTATCATCAGGCCTGATCAAGGGGGATGGGCGAAACTCTTGGTTAATCCAACCAGCAACAAGGTCTTTGAGACTGGAGGTATCATCACCCCAAGCTGCATCTGCTCCCTTCTTGAGCTATGAAACAATCAGCACTCAGCTGCATGAATGCATTGCAAATAATCCAGACCTTTTTTAACATGTCTTTACATTCTTCGTGGTCAAGATTCCCAAGCTTCCTGTGCAGCCACGGTAGTGTTCGCGCGAGTTCAAGATACCCAGCCTGCAAGATATCTTGCCTGTGTAATTGGATTAAAAATACTGTGACGGTATGAAACAACATAATTGACGACTTACTCCGGTGTGGACGCTTCATCCGTGAGACTCATGCTCTTGTACCTGCGATTGTTCTCACCGATCAAATCGTCCAAGGTGTTGTACAAGACGACCATAGAGCGAATGGCCCTGCCTTGTGCAATGTAGTAGGTTGTCTTTCTTTCAGGATAAATTTAAATTAGCACAAGTATGCAAGACAGTCCCAGTGTGCTTACCTTTGCTTGTTCCCTTTGTTGTGCCACAGCGTCTCGAGCTCTTCCTCTAAAGCAGCAATGTGGCGCTTTGCCCTCACCTTGGTAGAGGTGGGGATAGCCTGAGAGGGATCTATATGTACCAGTAGTTGAGTTTGGGCCCTGGGATCATCAGATACGTTGCTGGACTCGGACTCATCGGAAGGGTGACCTGGATTTGGGGGTGTCCGAGTCATAATGTCGACTCAGAGTGAGAGGGGAGCAGAGGGAAGAGTGAGAAGGGAGTGGGGGGAAGAGTGAGAAGGGAGCGGAGGGAAGAGTGAGAAGGGAGCAGGGGGAAGAGTGAGAAGGGAGTGGAGGGAAGAGTGAGAAGGGATCAGAGGGAAGAGTGAGGTGAAGGGAGAGAGTGACATAAAGTAAAAGAGTGAGGTGAAATGAGATAGAAGCAAAGAGTGAAGTGGAGGATAGAGAAAACAGCCGTGAACCTGATGCCCTTTATATGTCACTGTGACAGCACCGTGACTGTGTTTGCGGAGTGCTGACTTAACCCATTCAGTAGATTCCTAATAAGGTGATTACCATATTGTGTTAATGTGGTGATGCATAAAGAATCTGAACTAAATAATGCACATACCTTTTGCATACCCTCATGTCAGTGCCAGGTGATAGTAAGCAGCATGATCAAGGCGGACCACAGAGTCACCTGAAAGGAAGCCGTGGCCTGTGGTGCATTCACAACAAAGCGATATCTAGACCGTTGGATTGAATATATGTGCATGTCTCGACATAATGATTAAGTACTTGCAACTAGTAATAGTATGACCGTGACTGCATTGCGGACTCTTACCAAGGTGCGAGGATGGGAGGGAAAACCAAATTCAGTCGTGTCTAGATTGTGACAGACTCTCCATCGGTCCTCTGTTTTTTCCTCATGCAAGTGTTAGAGGAAGGTCTGTCATCATTGGAGCTATCATCACCTTGTGATGTGCCGCTGTATATGTAGTTTGAGTCCGAGTCGTGATCAGAGAGGCTATGCTTTACCCCTCTGTCCAACTCAGAATGGTACCACTCTATGTACCGTGCATGTGCAGTTTCCTTGGCTGCGACTATGAAATTCTCGCAACAGTGATCCCAGTCAAGAGAGACGGGGAAGGTAATGTTGTGCTGCATGATGGGGCTGGTATCAAACTGGGGAACCAACACTTGGAAAAGAGCAGCAAGTTGGTCACGCATCCTGCTTAGGCCCCTCTTGATCATGTTGTTGACGTTGTCCATGTCAATTTGTGGAAACAGTGTCTATGTTGTAGTTAGTTCGATGTTAAGTATTAAAAAATAGAAGTCGCTTACTCCATGTGCGACATTGGGACCATCATCGACATCTATGTCAATCGGGGTGTTCCCTCAAACCCAGATCTGGTAACGGACAGCATTGATGCAACACCACGTATGGCCTGTGACAATGACGGATGAGGGGGGTGCTGAGGTATCCATGAGATGGGTGAAGTCATCTAACGAGAGGTGGGACTCGGCCAAGGGTACGAGGGTCTTAGAGTCCATATTGAATTTGGGGGCCACTAAAATTTTATAGGCGTCGGAGGTAGGTTCTGGTGATTGATAACCACCTCCATTGTCAACTTTGAGCTTGACGACCAACTCTACTTCAGGATTTGACGTAACCTCAAACTTGAATTTCTCATGGAGGTTGTCCTTGTCCTGCGAAAGAGCACACTCGCCTAGGGCAACATGTTGGACTTGGTGGCGACCATCCACCTTCTTCATCATTTTGAATGACATGGAAAAATCAGGCATATAGACTGAGTGGGAGTTGGGGGGTATTACACCTACAGTTGGTGTCTACAATGACAGTGATGAGACATTTGTCGAAAGGAACACCTCCCATGAGAGATAATTCAGATCCCAGGAATGTAATGCCAATTTCATGGAGGGGCAGGGCCATTTTGACAATAAGGAGAGATTTCTCTGATAGGAACGTGAGTCTAGTGTGAATCTATTAGTAGTACCCGCATGGAACTCACAATCGTTCTTACCTTGGTTTGGGGTATATGCGCTTATTAGTCTCAAAACCAGTTTCGAGATAGCTTCGTATTCATCGGCAGATATATCAGAAAATGTCTGAAAACATGATTGGATAAGCCCAGTGCATGACCTCGCCCTTCGATTCTCAAAAGACTCACCCTGCTGCTGTTGCTACTACTGTTACAGTAACATGAGTGTTATGTGTCATTTCATTCTTCAGACTCATCTGGACCCAGACCATGGTTACGATTCTATTTCTATCTCTTTCTTTTTGATCTTGTTGTTCTGAAATGCGAGAAGCTCTCACTTCTACCCCTAGATCAGAGAAGCCCCAGCTTCTACTGAACCCTATGCCCTTCCCACTGTTTTGGTTCTCTCATTGATGGGGATTCCCCATGCCCTTTACCCTTACCGTTCAACTGGTACTTCTTACCTCTTTTCACTTATGACTCACACAACCCTTGACCCTTACCACTGACTCGGTATTGCCTCCACTTACCCTGTACCCTTACCGTTCCACCGGTATATTGCCCTTACATATATATATCTCACTTGTACTGTAGATAGATTCTCTAACTTGAATCTACTCGGTTCTCATCTTACTTGTTGTTGGGTCTGAACTTCTCTTACCTAAAGAGAACTCCCTCTGTACAAAGAACCATCTTCTCTTGAGATGATACTCTTGAGTTGAACTCCATCTCTTGGATTGTATCCTAGAGAAACTCCAATCAACTCTATGCAAGTAAGGGCTCCAACCCTTACTTAGACTTAGCACAGGCAAGCTCCTTGCTGGGCTAACGCTGAAGGCCACGCTTCGAACGCCCCTTGCGGGTTTAGCGCCACCGGATCTCATCCGAGAGGTTTTGCGTAACAACTACTACTACTACTACTACTACTACTACTACTACTACTACTACTACTACTACTGAGCTGACTTGGGCGGTTAGAATTAGAATTCAAGATGAACTTCAGGATGTCCTTGCATCGACCTTGAAGACACTGAAAGCTTCAGAACTTGCTAGTAGGCACCAAATCAAAACATACCTGAAGGAATGAGGTCGTGATCAGTAG
This sequence comes from Suillus paluster, assembly GCF_016628075.1. NCBI lineage: Eukaryota > Fungi > Basidiomycota > Agaricomycetes > Boletales > Suillaceae > Suillus > Suillus paluster. Next base: position 1,376 of record NW_024537887.1, on the reverse strand, counting down.
ATTGGAGCCGCTTGGTGGCAGTCAACGGAATAAATGGACTCTTGGTTGGGGTCGCAGGAAGAGTACTCAAGGTCAGTTTGTTCCCATTTGTGAGTAATGATGCTTTTGGAGATTCAGCCGTGCTGTTGATTGAATTTGCCTCCCAACTCAATGGTGAGGTGGGAGCTGGTGACGATAATGATTTTTTTTAGGTGGGGCTTGGTTTTGGTTTTCACAGTCTTCCCTTGAGAGGAGTTGGTCCAACTGCTGTTTCTGCTAAAAAATTCAGGAAGAGAAGGGTAGCAGGGCTCGTGGCTGATTACCACAGTCAACATGATGCTGTCATTCAACATGCGTAGCTTATGCAATATATCGGAAAACCCTTGATAGATGCTTAGCTCTCATGGTTGCTATTATGAGCAGAGCTCCTGTGTGTGGTATCAAAATATGAAGCAGCCCACTGGCTGGCAGGTGTTAGTATCCCGGTGATTCTTAACTTCCAAACACCGCCTTGTCCAAGTCTAGACCACTATGAATCATGGAATATCAGAGTAAATAGTAGTCATGTCTGATTCAGAGTCCAAGTCAGACCATAGGCTGAGGGACTTGTAAAAATGCGATGATTACAAAAACTTATTAGGGTGAGTGATAAGCAGCATATAATATTGAATGATGTGGTCTGCAGGGCTACTGGTGCGTGGTGAAGTGGGACGAGGGAAAGAAGTGAAGAAGTTGAAAGTTGAGGCGGTTTTACATATTCGACGTTTATGGATATTACCATATATGTTGCAACTAATAATTAAAGCCTGCCCATGCAGCAGGGGATTTCGATTATGACAGTACCCGTGTGATACTGGGCACCCCCGGGCCTGGACCTGTTATTTCCATAGTCTCAAATTCCTTAGTTCAACTGTCGCTGATGATGACCTTGCAGGAATCCTGCCTCAGTTCCTGCGGAAGTAACCAAGTCACTGCGCTCCTCTGAGTCATAAATAACATACATAGGGGCCCTTGCTTCAAATCTGGATTTGTATACACCCAGCTTGAAACGGCAGTGGGACATCAAGAAAATAAATGGCTGTATGATACTGCCAAACACAAGCTCTCAAGATGCTAAGAAACACAGAAGGTAAAGTCCAAGTGCAGCAGCATAGCATGCGTGGAAGGAGGAGGAATGTGCGTTACATGTTCTCTGAGAAATACATACATTGACAGACTCCTTGGGGGACAAGCAGTCCAGGTTGTGCCATTTGACGCTTGTACTTGTCAATGTCCTGTAAGTGGTGTATTGGTCGATACAGACCAGAAGGATGACGCGGAAGGTAAGTGGCTTCAACCGAGGGACAGTTGGTCGAAACAACTGCCTTCGTGGGTCTTCCTGGTCCATATCTGTACAG
>NW_024537886.1:0-22002 GCF_016628075.1 Suillus paluster | reverse complement strand
GGACTTTTATTCATGGAGTGGCGCAGCTGCGCGGGCGGGACTTAGTGAAAAAAGTTGATGAAAGACTACACTGCGAAAAAATATATAAGAAAAAACTCGAAGAAAAGAAATAGTGATATTTTCGCCGTAAAATTTCAGAAGGAAAAACAACAACTTTTCACTCATGATTATTTGACTTTATATATCAGATGGCGAATGAATGGTGGATATAAGCCCTGAGATTCTCGCCTCAGATTATCGTCAAATTCTCTTATAATCCCACATTCTCGCCAGTAACTATTTTGCATCAAAGTCTGGTGATTGCCTCTTGTTTTACTTGATCTTGAAAGTCCCTCTCATCAAATCAGCCTGTCATATACCTGATCTGACTGCTCCGATACTGATATCCACTCCACTTTCCAACCCCTCCGCCCCATTCATCCTCCGCTCCGTCCAATCACAAGTCCACATTCCGCCCTACACTCCGCTCAACCGCTCGGACCTCCCCTCCATAACCTCTCCATTCAACTGGAGCTCTTTCCCCTTTTAGATTTATGCCTTCCCTATTGGTACATAGACTCTTACTTCCGGATGACCAGTAATTCCTATTACTGCTCGATCGCTGATCCGACGTGACATATTGATATCCGCCCCGACTTATGTCTTTGCCTATGTAAAATACTTACAAACTATATCCTTGGTACATAGCTTTACTGCATAGTTATCCTGATCACTGCCTCATACATAGTAGTATATAACATATCATGTACTTAGATACTTTTCCTTAGTCTTAATATTACTTGTCTTCTCGCAGTTACCTCTTGTGGGAATTCTCGTAGGACCTTGCCTCCTTTGGATTGTCATTCATCTGGACACAGCCCTACTTTTTCTCCTTCATATCCCATATGCCCTTCCTAGATGCTTACTGACCTTGGTGCTGTGAATGTTCCAGTACTCCTGTGCATAATCTTGGATTGCACAATCAGAGCTGAACTTGCCCATCTGTTCCAAATTGTGGATTCCCTTGTTACAATTCTTATGAAAATGATAAATCCATACCTTTGCAGTGGTTCTGATACTCTTCTTAACCCACTCTGTTCGGTCATTATAGGCTTCATCCACCATATGAAGAACCTTGATATCTGAAAAGGGTTCATCAGGGACACTATTGCCGCACCACAAGTTGCTCACAGGAGTCAAATCTTGAGTAATAAGATAATAGTCTCCCTGAAGAATTGTGTTGAGCAGGCTGTTCAAAAAAAAATAAGTGAACTTCATGATACACTTGCTGGAGCATGACTTATGGCTCGTACACGCCCCTGTCACCAAACAACCCAGAGGAGATCTCATTAAGAACTTGTGCAAGAGCAGGAGACTTCTGTTTGACAGGAACAGGCTGGTATATGTGTTGATAATGAAGGTCTTCCACTGCAGGTGTCAAATGTCCAAAGAAACATAAATGTGAGAAGTCATTCATTCCACATCCAACTACTGCTCCACTCCTTCCCTAGTGTTTTCCATCGCATTCTACACCCCAGGAAACCCTTATTCTTGTGTCTGAGCACCATTTGAACTGTTGGAACATTCATTGTGTTGCTTTTGATTAGTTGAACCAAGTGGCTTTGTTGAAAACCCCCTATTGCTCACCCCCACCCCTGTTGCTCCCTGTCCTGTCTATTGCCTTCCTGACCGTCCTGCATCACCCTAGACTCCAGACAATGTGATATCAAGAGAAGAAGGCAAAGAAGCGCTCCAGGAAGACTCACGGTGCATCAGAGCCAACTGCATTGCCCACTCCCACTTCCTTTCATAGTCCTATCAACTCTACTATCATCAAGTTTGCTGGCACTGCTTGTCTTCGCTTTTTTGACCCTTCCAGCACTATCTGTCCACTCCAAGTTGATGCCACTGTCGACTGGAATGCAGACACAGGTGTCAATTGCATCCCTATCAAGCTAGCTGAGAATGTATTGTCTATTCTGCTGGTGTTGGCACAGTGGTCTTTAACCCAGTCATTGATGGCAAGAGTGTTAGACCTGTCGAGTTTTCAAGAGTCTTGCATGTCCCTGACCTTCGCAACAACCTGCTCTCTGTCCTCTACCTCACTCACCACAGTGGCTTCCATGTCACCATTGACTCCACCAAGATGTCTTTTCAGTGTCCTGCAGGCACCATGTTGTATGTTACACTCATCAGCAGCAGCAATGCAGCATTCTAAAGATGGCTCCACAGGGTACTATATCCTGCCAACCATGATGAAAAGCCTAGTCTAAGTGCCAACAATTCTATGGAACTCTGCTCTGGAGATGAGAGATTAATTGCACTTGATGGTGGGCTACTATATTCATTCTTTGGACTGTACTGGAGCTGACCCACCAAAACAGTGTTAGAATAACCAAGTGAAGCAAGCCACAAGTGAGCTAATGAGAGTGAACAGGACTATAGTCCAGTGTCAGTTGCTATTGTGTTGTGTAAACTAATGAGTGTACTATACTATAGTCCAGTGTCAGTTGCTGAAGAGCAACCAACACAGGACTTGCTACCTATGGGCGAGTCTATGTAAACAAGTGTAAACACTGCCTAAGTAAGTAAGGAATTCACATCACATGCTAAGTGAGAGTCCAATAGAGGAAGCAACATCATAACACAAATAACTCGCACCATAAGGTGCTCAATCACCACAACTAACAAACAGAGCTTTTGGAAGGTACTGTCCTCTGTTGGACTGTGATTTGACATTGGGTGGATCTGAATGTAGTATACCCTTTCAAACCTATCTCCCCGCTCAGGTTGACCCATTTAATTGTGAGAATAACTAATTGAGCTAATGAGAGTGAACAGGACTATGGTCCAGTGTCAGTTGCTATTATGTTGTGTAAACTAATAAGTGTACTATACCTATAGTCCAGTGTCAGTTGCTACAGAGCAACCAACACAGGACTTGCTACTTATGGGCAAGTCTATGTAAACAAGCGCAAACACTACCTAAGTAAGTAAGGAATTCACATCACATGCTAAGTGAGAGTCCAATAGAGTGATCAACATCATAACACAAGAAACTCGCACCATAAGGTGTTCAATCACCACAAATAACATCACAGTCCAGTGACATCAGCAGTGATCCTACCCTCCACACATGGTGAAGAGATGAGCCCAGCCAGCAGCATGCTGGCTTCGTTACTTTCCAGGCATCAAGCAGATATTTCCGACTTACAAGTTAATGAAGCAGCAGTTGTACCATTTTTTCTGCAGGTGGGTGTGATGAAACATATCCAGCCCTATCAGTCCAAAGAGTTGCATGAGCTTGTGGATTTGCCCAGGCAATCTGATACTTCACTCTGGAGACTCAAGTGCACGGTGACAAAGCACTTCCTGGGGCTCTAACTCTGTGGTGCACCAGTTATTGGTGGCCCCTCGACCATAAGTATTTCAAGCCTTCCCCACCTAACGTAGCTAATGGGTCTGATAGAGGTGAAAAAGGAACCTCAGAAAGATTCAATGTGCCTGCTAGAATGAAGACCCGCATTTCATATGCTTTGGAGGAAGTTCAACCAATATCAATCATTCTCAGATCTATATCAGATTGATATGCAATAGCTGGATCTGTCCCACCTCTGCCGCCATCATCCTCTAAGTATTGGCTTACCTTAAATGAAGAACAGCTGAAGGCTGGCCTCTCACTCATGGATCTCCTGCAGAATGCGCTGGTGGATGATGCAAGCCTACAGGAAAACATTTCATCCCTGCTCAATGCTGTTTACATACCCAGGAACACCCTTCAAATGTTTGCCAACAGCTATGTCAACCCAACCATAGCCTATATATGCTTGCGGTCAGTCCACCCAGATGGAGGATTTGAGTCTCCTACCTTGCTTACATTGTAGCATGTCAAGACCCAATTTGGGATCCGCCTGCATGTCCTGGGGTTCATTAACCAGGAGTACCAAGCCTTTGTGGCAAAAAACAATTTCATCCAGAAGAATGATGCTATCAAAAATGGGAGTAAGGTGCAGGTGCAAAGGAAGCAGAATGGTGGTGTGCTCTGACAATGAACTTGTGCTTGCTCTCCATTATCTGTCTGTCCTCTGACCAGTTTGTGTTTGAAAACTGACCATGTGTGCTACTGTCCCAACAGACAACTGAAGTCGGCGTCATCATGGTCACCACCCTCTCTAGTTCGATGGCATCTGCCATGAATACCCCCACCTTCTTCAGTGCCCAGCCACCCTCCTACTTGGGAGATGTTGCCCACCAGCATGAGCTCCCCCTCTGGTGGCTGCATTATGAACTTCAAGTTGGAGGTGAGCTTGCTGTTAGTTGTGGTGATTGAGCACCTTATGGTGCGAGTTATTTGCCTTATATTATAACCTATTGCTCCAGACTTGTCTGCATTGCCAGACTTGACTTACATACCTTATTAAGCTGTGTTTACATTTGTTTACATATCTTCGACTGTAGGTAGTGAGTCTAGTGGTCAGGTGTTCCTCAGCAACTGACACTGGACTCTAGTCCTGTTAACTGTCATTAGCTCACTTGTGCCTTGGTCCTTTCAGTGATTCTAACAGGTTATGAGCCCTGCGCTTTAAGGACCTCAAGTCATTCATTCCTCATCCAACTGCTGCTCCACTCCTTCCCTAGTGTATTCCATCGCATTCTACGCCCCAGGAAACCCTTATCTTTGTGTCTGAGCACCATTTGGACTGTTGGAACACCCATTATGTTGCTTTTGAGTAGTTCAACCAAGTGGCTTTGTTGAAATTTTCCATAGCCCCTTTTGGTCATCTACCCCCTGTCCCTCACTCCCACCCCTGTCGCTCCCTGTCCTGTCCATTGCTTTCCTGAACGTCCTGCATCATCCTAGACCCGCCCTACTTGCCACCCAATCCCTTGCTATGTCACCCATGACTATCACTCAACTCAGCTCTTCCAACTATCTTATCTGGAGATCAGAGATGGAGTCTTACCTGCGCTCCAAGGGCTTGTGGCTGCTTGTCAGTGGCTCTGAGAAGCGTCCTGCAGACTCACAGCCTGAGGCACAGGCTGTATGGGACCTTAAGGCTGACCAAGCTGCTGGGGAACTCTATCTGGCTTGCCCAGTGGAGATGAGGTCCCAGATTGATGCTATTGAAGATCATCCTGTGCTTATCTGGTCTACCCTTGCCTCCCTGTACTCTAGACAGCGTCGTAGCAGGAGGAAGAAGACCAAGAAGCTCTCCAGGAAGACTCAGAGTCTCACAGACCCCACTGCATCGCCCTCCTCCCACTTCCTTTCCTATTCCTATCAACTCTGCTATCATTGAGTTTGCTGGCACTGCTTGTCTTCGCTCTTTTGACCCTTCAAGCACTATCTGTCCCCTTCAACTTGATGCTACTGTCGACTGGAATGCAGACACAGGTGCCACATCCCACATGACCCCTCATCGTCACTGGCTTCGCAATTACACTCCCAATCGCATCCCTATCAAGCTAGCTGACAACACCTTTGTCTACTCTGCTGGTGTTGGCACTGTGGTCTTCAACCCAGTCATTGATGGCAAGAGCGTTAGACCTGTCGAGTTTTCAAGAGTCTTGCATGTCCCTGACCTTCGCAACAACCTGCTCTCTGTGCTCTACCTCACTCGCCACAGTGGCTTCCATGTCACCATTGACTCCACCAAGATGTCATTTCAGCGTCCTGCAGGCACCACATTGTTGGTTGCACCCATCAGCAGCAGCAATGCAGCATTCTTAGATGGCTCCACCATCCCTCTCTCTGAATATGCCTCTGCAGCGACCACTCTACCTCTGGACTTGGACCTATGGCACAGGAGACTCGCCCACCATCACTTAGCAGGTGTCAAGAAGCTTATTGATCATGACATGGTCACTGGACTCAAGCTAGATTCAAAGAAAATGCCAGATCCCATCTGTGAGCCATGCTTAGCTGGCAAGATGCATGCAAACCCATTCCCCTCATCTCAATGGCGTGCTACTCGACCTCTGGAGCTTGTCCACACCGATGTGCATAAGGTCCCCTACCCCAGCTTCTCTGGCTATCGCTATTGGGTCACGTTCATCGACGACTTCTCTCGATTTCGCTTTGTGCTCCCTATTAAAGCTAAGTCTGATGTCTTTGAGGCTTTCAAGACATTCAAGGCCTATGCTGAGAACCAGTCAGAGCGAAAGCTAAAGATCCTCAGAGATGACAAGGGAGGGGAGTACATGAGCAACGCCTTCATTGAATTCACCACCCATTGTGGCATTGAGAGGCAGCACACTGTTCGTGCTAGACCACAGCAGAATGGGGTTGCTGAGAGAGCTAACAGAGTCCTCTCTGAGCGACTCACTGCTATGCTGGACGAGTCTGGGCTTCCCAAGGCCTTCTGGGGCGAGTGTCTTGCTGCTCTGGTCCATGTCTGGAACAGATGCCCTACTGAAGCTGTAGACAGCGCTACGCCCTATGAGCTGTGGCATGGTAATAAGCCTGATGTCTCACATCTTCGAGTTTGGGGATGCACTGCCTATGTGCACGTCCAGAGGGACAAGAGAGATGGACTTGGCTCCCACATGGAAAAGTGCGTCTTCATTGGCTACCCTGCTGGCTACAAGGGCTGGAAGTTCTACAACCCCACCTCCAAGAAGACAATCATCTGTGTAGACCAGCTGGAATGAAGGTCATTGGCTCCAAGTGGATATTCAAGGTGAAGCGCAATGCTGATGGCTCTATTGAGCGCTACAAGGGCAGACTTGTTGCCAAGGGCTACAACCAGCATCCTGGCTTTGACTATGTCGAAATATTTGCTCCAACTGTGCGTATGCCCACCATTCGTGTTGTCCTTGCTATGGCTGCCATCCATGACCTCCACCTTCGCTCCATCGACATCTCACATGCCTATCTCAATGGGGAGATGGACTGTGACGTCTACATGGAACAACCTGAAGGCTTTGCTGAAGGTGATCCAAAGAAGATGGTCTGCTTGTTGCAGAAGAGCATCTATGGCACCAAGCAAGGTGGCAATCGCTGGAACAAGAAAATGCGCTCTGTTCTGGAGTCTATTGGATTCACCCAGTCCTACTCTGATGCCAGCATCTATATCTATGTCAAGGGTGAAGTCAGGATCATCTTGCCTGTCTTTGTTGATGACATGACCTTTGCATCGAAGTCTGCTTCTGCAATTGATCAGATCATCAAGGACTTGTCTCAGCACTTCAAGCTTTGAGACTTGGGCCCTACCACCCAGCTTCTAGGCATCAAGATTGACAGGGATCGCTCCAAGCACTCCATCACCATCTCCCAGCGCCAGTACTGCCTTGACATCCTTGATCGCTTCAGCATGGCTGATTGCAAGCCTGTCTCCACTCCCATGCAGCCCAACCTTCGACTCACTCGTGCTCAGTGTCCCCAGACTGCTGATGAGACTCAGGACATGCGATCCACTCCTTACCTTGAAGCTGTGGGTGCTCTGATGTATCTTGCCACCACCACTCGCCCAGACATTGCCTACACTGTTGGCTGCCTTGCTCGATTCAACTCCAACCCTGGCCCTGCCCATTGGCAAGCTGTCAAGCACCTGCTCCGCTATCTGAAAGGCACTGCAGACTACTCCATCACCTATGCTCCTGATCCCAATTCCATCGAACTCTTCTCCACATTCTCTGATGCTGATCATGGTGGATGCAAAGACACTGGTCGCTCCACTGGTGGCTACCTGGTCAAGATTGGCCTTGGTGCTGTCTCCTGGTCGTCGAAGCTTCAAAGCATTGTGGCCTTGTCCACCACTGAAGCTGAGTACATGGCTGCAGTTGAGGCAGGCAAGGAGATCCGCTGGATGCGAAATCTCTTGTTTGAGATGGGCTTCCCTGCCACTGCACCCTCTGTCCTTAGGATCGACAACCAGAGCGCCATCTCTGTGGCCAAGCACCCAGAGCACCATGGTCGGATGAAGCAGCTTGATCTCAGCTGGTATTGGCTTCGAGATGTGGTGCACAAGGAGATTATTGCGCCAGTGTTTGTGCCCACTGCTGACCAGCCAGCTGACATCCTGACCAAGGCATTGGCTCGACCCAAGGTGCAGTTGTTCTGCCAGATGATGGGACTGAGTAGCTTGAGGGGGAGCTGAGATGTGTAGAAGTGCACAATCAGGGGGGAGTGTTAGTTGTGGTGATTGAGCACCTTATGGTGCGAGTTATTTGTGATATGATGTTGCTTTCTCTATTGGACTCTCACTTAGCATGTGATGTGAATTCCTTACTTACTTAGGCAGTGTTTACACTTGTTTACATAGACTCGCCCATAGGTAGCAAGTCCTGTGTTGGTTGCTCTTCAGCAACTGACACTGGACTATAGGTATAGTACACTCATTAGTTTACACAACACAATAGCAACTGACACTGGACTATAGTCCTGTTCACTCTCATTAGCTCACTTGTGGCTTGCTTCACTTGGTTATTCTAACACACCTATATCACCTCTATCCCCCTCCCTTCTCAGCTTTTCAGATCTTTCCAGTGATGATTCCTCTGAGTCTGATAATAGCACTACTGTGCTTTGCACTCGCTCATCACCCTCACAAAGGCAAATCTCAGCATCCCTGGCCTCCTGTTCTCGCTGATGGGTGGCAGTGGCTTGCATTGCATCATGCGAACATGATTCACAAAGCCATTGGTACTTCTTCTCCTCATGATGATACTTGAGCTTCGCATTGAGCTTCACCTTCAAGTGCTCATTCCTTGAATCACGACATGAGGCAGTGTCAGACTGCATGCTCTCAAGTTCCATGCTGACTTTGTTCACCTGCTCCTGGATGCTGGACTTCACTCTCTTATACTTCATGCTGGTACCTTTCAGGTTCGCAGAGAGTGAGGTCTTGGGGGTTGGAGAGATTAAATCAGATAAGCCATCACAAGTTATTGTTGTAGGGGTTGAGATGCTGCACGTCATCCCCGACGATGCAATAGATGCTGGCTTGCGGGGATGGCCATGGCTAGTGGGCTCACAAGATCGAAATGCTGCGCAACTATCATAGATGGGAGTGCGCGACTTCTGCGTGACTTCAAACACAGGAAAGGGAGCATTAGGAGGAGGAGAGGGTGTTGCGCCAAGGTGACACTTTTTCCCAACAACTTTAGGAGGGCTGTCAAGGCTAATAACACTATAATCCTCTTCATTGGCGAAGCTATCGTACATGCTGTTGTCGTTGTATATGTTGAAATCATCATCAGGGAGGGGCATGGCATGACGGTTGGTGTCAGGATCACCAGGGGAGGGAGGTTGGAAGTTGAGAAGATGAGGATCAATCTGGGCTTTGTTAGAATAACCAAGTGAAGCAAGCCACAAGTGAGCTAATGAGAGTGAACAGGACTATAGTCCAGTGTCAGTTGCTTTTGTGTTATGTAAACTAATGAGTGTACAATACCTATAGTCCAGTGTCAGTTGCTGAAGAGCAACCAACACAGGACTTGCTACCTATGGGCGAGTCTATGTAAACAAGTGTAAACACTGCCTAAGTAAGTAAGAAATTCACATCACATGCTAAGTGAGAGTCCAATAGAGGAAGCAACATCATAACGCAAATAACTCGCACCATAAGGTGCTCAATCACCACAACTAACAGGCTTCAGGCAAAAAAGGGCCATAAGGAGGGATGCGATGAGAGGAGGGCTGAGGGCCGCTGGAATGGGCAGGATCAGGCAAGAAAGGGCCATCAGGGAGGGAGGACTGAGCGCTGGTAGAAGCAGCGCTTGTTGTGGCAGCCTGAATGCTGGGCAGAGGCACATGAGTGCTGATAGAAGTGGTGCTGGTGGTGGTGTGAGTGCTGGGCAGGGGCGCATAAGCACTGGTAGAAGCAGCGCTCATTGTGGCAGCATGAGTGCTGGGAGGGAGCACATGAATGCTGGAACTGTGCTGAGCATTGGCTGGATTCCTGGATTTTGTGGAGGGACCAGTCCCACCAGTCGAGTGCATGAGTGCATACAATTCACCGGCATGATCAACACCAGGCTTTGAGGAATGGGTTTTTGCTGCAAATGCTGGATTAGTACACCAGATGGGATTGAGGTCCTTAAACCACGGCAAATCACAATCAGCTGAATCTACAGATCTAATTGGTCAGTAATCCACAGGGATCAGTGCTGAAGCACTTACCTAGCATGTTTTTTGACAATGTAGCATCAAGGGGAACTACACCAGCCCCAGTCACCTCAAATCTCAATTTGATTTGCTAATACTGATTGAGCACCTTATGGTGCGAGTTTCTTGTGTTATGATATTGATCACTCCATTGGACTCTCACATAGCATGTGATGTGAATTCCTTACTTACTTAGGTAGTGTTTGCACTTGTTTACATAGACTCGCCCATAGGTAGCAAGTCCTCTGTTGGTTGCTCTTTAGCAACTGACACTGGACTATAGTCCTGTTCACTCTCGTTAGCTCACTTTTGGCTTGGTTCACTCAGTTATTCTAACATATACTTGTTCCTGAGCCTTAGTTTTTAGAATTGGTATCAGCGGACATAAAAATATAAATATGAGACCATGTACGATGTAATACGATGGGAGACCACATCCACAAATTTCTTCGGCCTCTGTTAAGGTCATGCTCAAGGGAAAGACTACTCAAAGGGCTTCGGCTTCAGCTCGTGCGCTGCACCCCTTACCCAAGTACGTGCCCTTAATTTCTGAGGGGCAGGATGGAAGTCCAGGGAAGTCCGGAGGTCAGACGTCAGGGGAGTTCGGTGGAACTCTGGAAGACTATGAGAGGACAGAGTAAGGCTACTATGGGCAAGTCCGGAGTAGAAGCAGAACAGAGTTTAGACTAACATATGTCCTGGCGATCCCTCAGAGCTGATTCATCTTCTTCATGACGACAGACTTTGGCTGCTTGGAGAACTTCTAGATCATGTCGCCTCTTTGCTAGAGAGGTGGCAGCAGCATCCGTTATTTTGTTCAAACAATACCGTTTGTGAGCAGTGAGACCCCTGTGGACGTCAAACTCATGATTGCAACCCCTACATGTGTAGATCATGAAGAAGAAAAGTAGAAATAAGGAGATCCGGTATCATGCTAGCATTGAACCAGACTGGAATCTCATGATGGAAGAAGACATTGGCCCATCACCGCCCTTGCACAGGCTTACATCAGCCATCAATGCTACTATCATCAGGAAACCGACGCAAAAATGATAAGAGTTGAGAAAGCTTTATGTATCAGTACAGCTGCCTAAGTTTAACCTAGTGAAGATGCAACAATTCTTGGGTCAGACTCAGAATATCATTGAGCAAGAATCTTGGAAGAATATGCACCAATTGAAATTCACACACGTTCTCCCCGTCAGATTCAATGGGATGCCCCTTCTCCCATTCAAAGTACGTCAGACATAGCCGTTCCTTGAATAAACTGACCAACTTACTTAGGCGATTACAATGACAAGTTTGAAGGCATAGCAGAATAAAACATCCAATAGCTGTTAGTTGTGGTGATTGAGCACCTTATGGTGCGAGCTATTTGTGTTATGATGTTGCTTCCTCTATTGGACCCTCACTTAGCATGTGATGTGAATTCCTTACTTACTTAGGCAGTGTTTACACTTGATTACATAGACTCGCCCATAGGTAGCAAGTCCTGTGTTGGTTGCTCTTCAGCAACTGACACTGGACTATAGGTATAGTACACTCATTAGTTTACACAACACAATAGCAACTGACACTGGACTATAGTCCTATTCACTCTCATTAGCTCACTTGTGGCTTGGTTCACTTGGTTATTCTAACAGGTTATGAGCCCTGCGCTTTAAGGACCTCAAGTCATTCATTCCTCATCCAACTACTGCTCCACTCCTTCCCTAGTGTATTCCATCGCATTCTACGCCCCAGGAAACCCTTATCTTTGTGTCTGAGCACCATTTGGACTGTTGGAACACCCATTGTGTTGCTTTTGAGTAGTTCAACCAAGTGGCTTTGTTGAAATTTTCCATAGCCCCTTTTGGTCATCTACCCCCTGTCCCTCACTCCCACCCCTGTCGCTCCCTGTCCTATCCATTGCTTTCCTGAACGTCCTGCATCATCCTAGACCGTCCTACTTGCCACCCAATCCCTTGCTATGTCACCCATGACTATCCCTCAACTCAGCTCTTCCAACTATCTTATCTGGAGATCAGAGATGGAGTCTTACCTGCGCTCCAAGGGCTTGTGGCTGCTTGTCAGTGGCTCTGAGAAGCGTCCTGCAGACTCACAGCCTGAGGCACAGGCTGTATGGGACCTTAAGGCTGACCAAGCTGCTGGGGAACTCTATCTGGCTTGCCCATTGGAGATGAGGTCCCAGATTGATGCTATTGAAGATCATCCTGTGCTTATCTGGTCTACCCTTGCCTCCCTGTACTCTAGACAGCGTCGTAGCAGGAGGAAGAAGACCAAGAAGCTCTCCAGGAAGACTCAGAGTCTCACAGACCCCACTGCATCGCCCTCTCCCACTTCCTTTCCTATTCCTATCAACTCTACTATCATTGAGTTTGCTGGCACTGCTTGTCTTCGCTCTTTTGACCCTTCAAGCACTATCTGTCCCCTTCAACTTGATGCTACTGTCGACTGGAATGCAGACACAGGTGCCACATCCCACATGACCCCTCATCGTCACTGGCTTCGCAATTACACTCCAAATCGCATCCCTATCAAGCTAGCTGACAACACCTTTGTCTACTCTGCTGGTGTTGGCACTGTGGTCTTCAACCCAGTCATTGATGGCAAGAGCGTTAGACCTGTCGAGTTTTCAAGAGTCTTGCATGTCCCTGACCTTCGCAACAACCTGCTCTCTGTCCTCTACCTCACTCGCCACAGTGGCTTCCATGTCACCATTGACTCCACCAAGATGTCATTTCAGCGTCCTGCAGGCACCACATTGTTTGTTGCACCCATCAGCAGCAGCAATGCAGCATTCTTAGATGGCTCCACCATCCCTCTCTCTGAATATGCCTCTGCAGCGACCACTCTACCTCTGGACTTGGACCTATGGCACAGGAGACTCGCCCACCATCACTTAGCAGGTGTCAAGAAGCTTATTGATCATGACATGGTCACTGGACTCAAGCTAGATTCAAAGAAAATGCCAGATCCCATCTGTGAGCCATGCTTAGCTGGCAAGATGCATGCAAACCCATTCCCCTCATCTCAATGGCGTGCTACTCGACCTCTGGAGCTTGTCCACACCGATGTCCATAAGGTCCCCTACCCCAGCTTCTCTGGCTATCGCTATTGGGTCACGTTCATCGACGACTTCTCTCGATTTCGCTTTGTGCTCCCTATTAAAGCTAAGTCTGATGTCTTTGAGGCCTTCAAGACATTCAAGGCCTATGCTGAGAACCAGTCAGAGCGAAAGCTAAAGATCCTCAGAGATGACAAGGGAGGGGAGTACATGAGCAATGCCTTCATTGAATTCACCACCCAGTGCGGCATTGAGAGGCAGCACACAGTTCGTGCTAGACCACAGCAGAATGGGGTTGCTGAGAGAGCTAACAGAGTCCTCTCTGAGCGACTCACTGCTATGCTGGACGAGTCTGGGCTTCCCAAGGCCTTCTGGGGCGAGTGTCTTGCTGCTCTGGTCCATGTCTGGAACAGATGCCCTACTGAAGCTGTAGACAGCGCTACACCCTATGAGCTGTGGCATGGTAATAAGCCTGATGTCTCAGCATCTTCGAGTTTGGGGATGCACTGCCTATGTGCACGTCCAGAGGGACAAGAGAGATGGACTTGGCTCCCACATGGAAAAGTGCGTCTTCATTGGCTACCCTGCTGGCTACAAGGGCTGGAAGTTCTACAACCCCACCTCCAAGAAGACAATCATCTGTGAAAGGGCTGACTTTGATGAAAGATACTTCCCTCTGTCCAAGCGCCCATCCAGTCCATCCATTCCAGCTCCCATCGCTCCAGCACCTCCTGTCGACGCTCCCCATCCTCCCAGACAGTCGAAGACTACCTCTGAGCCCCCAGCAGCGCCCTCCTATTACTATCCTCCTCATTCAGATGACTCTGACTCTAACTCTGACTATGATGAGTCCAGTTCTGATGAGTCACTGGATCAAGGGGGAGATGTGGTCCCTCCAGCAGTTCCTGATGTCCCTCCTGTCGTCCCTGTTCCTGATCCAGTCACTCCTCCTCCTGCAGCTCGTCCCAATCCACCTCCTAGACCACCATCTCCCATAGGCATTGGTGCCAGACTCCCTCGACGCAACAGGCAACCTCCCAGAGACTGGTGGAAGCTCTCTCCAGCTCAGCTGACTGATGTTGTTGATGATGAGACTGAGGATGCTGACTTTGCTCAAGGATTTGAGCTTGCCTTGTCTACCAGCTCTTCCACCGAGCCATTGTCTTATAGGGAGGCATTGACTCGAGTTGATTCAGAGCAGTGGAATCCAAGCAGCTCTTGAGGAACTCAATGCTCATCGAAGCAATGGAACTTGGAAACTTGTCCCTAGACCAGCTGGGATCAAGGTCATTGGCTCCAAGTGGATATTCAAGGTGAAGCGCAATGCTGATGGCTCTATTGAGCGCTACAAGGGCAGACTTGTTGCCAAGGGCTACAACCAGCGTCCTGGATTTGACTATGTCGAAATATTTGCTCCCACTGTGCGTATGCCCACCATTCGTGTTGTCCTTGCTATGGCTGCCATCCATGACCTCCACCTTCGCTCCATCGACATCTCACATGCCTATCTCAATGGGGAGATGGACTGTGACGTCTACATGGAACAACCTGAAGGCTTTGCTGAAGGTGATCCAAAGAAGATGGTCTGCCTTGTTGCAGAAGAGCATCTATGGCACCAAGCAAGGTGGCAATCGCTGGAACAAGAAAATGCGCTCTGTTCTGGAGTCTATTGGATTCACCCAGTCCTACTCTGATGCCAGCATCTATATCTATGTCAAGGGTGAAGTCAGGATCATCTTGCCTGTCTTTGTTGATGACATGACCTTTGCATCGAAATCTGCTTCTGCAATTGATCAGATCATCAAGGACTTGTCTCAGCACTTCAAGCTTCGAGACTTGGGCCCTACCACCCAGCTTCTAGGCATCAAGATTGACAGGGATCGCTCCAAGCACTCCATCACCATCTCCCAGCACCAGTACTGCCTTGACATCCTTGATCGCTTCAGCATGGCTGATTGCAAGCCTGTCTCCACTCCCATGCAGCCCAATCTTCGACTCACTCGTGCTCAGTGTCCCCAGACTGCTGATGAGACTCAGGACATGCGATCCACTCCTTACCTTGAAGCTGTGGGTGCTCTGATGTATCTTGCCACCACCACTCGCCCAGACATTGCCTACACTGTTGGCTGCCTTGCTCGATTCAACTCCAACCCTGGCCCTGCCCATTGGCAAGCTGTCAAGCACCTGCTCCGCTATCTGAAAGGCACTGCAGACTACTCCATCACCTATGCTCCTGATCCCAATTCCATCGAACTCTTCTCCACATTCTCTGATGCTGATCATGGTGGATGCAAAGACACTGGTCGCTCCACTGGTGGCTACCTGGTCAAGATTGGCCTTGGTGCTGTCTCCTGGTCGTCGAAGCTTCAAAGCATTGTGGCCTTGTCCACCACTGAAGCTGAGTACATGGCTGCAGTTGAGGCAGGCAAGGAGATCCGCTGGATGCGAAATCTCTTGTTTGAGATGGGCTTCCCTGCCACTGCACCCTCTGTCCTTAGGATCGACAACCAGAGCGCCATCTCTGTGGCCAAGCACCCAGAGCACCATGGTCGGATGAAGCAGCTTGATCTCAGCTGGTATTGGCTTCGAGATGTGGTGCACAAGGAGATTATTGCACCAGTGTTTGTGCCCACTGCTGACCAGCCAGCTGACATCTTGACCAAGGCATTGGCTCGACCCAAGGTGCAGTTGTTCTGCCAGATGATGGGACTGAGTATGTTGAGGGGGAGCTGAGATGTGTAGAGGTGCACAATCAGGGGGGAGTGTTAGTTGTGGTGATTGAGCACCTTATGGTGCGAGCTATTTGTGTTATGATGTTGCTTCCTCTATTGGACCCTCACTTAGCATGTGATGTGAATTCCTTACTTACTTAGGCAGTGTTTACACTTGATTACATAGACTCGCCCATAGGTAGCAAGTCCTGTGTTGGTTGCTCTTCAGCAACTGACACTGGACTATAGGTATAGTACACTCATTAGTTTACACAACACAATAGCAACTGACACTGGACTATAGTCCTATTAACTCTCATTAGCTCACTTGTGCCTTGGTCCTTCAGTGATTCTAACAATAGCATTACCATGAAAACTATTGTCACGGCACAGAGGATATCAATAATGCCATCGGACATTCTAGCATTGGTAGTAGTCCTTGGTGTGGTGACACAAAAGCATGATAATCAATAACAAATATCTACACTCTGAACAAATAAGCAGGAGGTGAAGGCCTGTTGCCCATTATACCGCTGGAAGATGCTGACCAAATGACACCTGAATGAGTAGACAATCCATCATGATCAGAAAATGAGGAAAATAGGTTGCATTTGAATTAATTTGATGTAGAAATGCTGTGATTGTTAACTACCTCTGGGTACTGGACAAGACTGCTTGTGCGGCACGTATGATTGCCCAGCTTGAAGTATATTCCGCTATATTGGCGGTATTCCGCTCAGGAGAATATTCTCCAGAACAATCAGACAAGGATATTACTTGGGTCGCACCATGGCTGGCCCTGGGCCATAACTGGCAAGTACCAAAACAACTAATGAAGCCACCACCACGCCGAGCATAATGAAAGATATAATCATCAACGGTGCGGATGGCTTGAAGTTGGTGATGACACCTGAAAAGAATCTGAGAATGGAACCTGTCACACTACCAGTAATTCTATCAGAGACGCAAGCAATCATAATCAGAGTTTGTTTACCTGAGTACACAAAAAGAAGTCAGTATGCCTGTAATGACGATAAACATCTTCATTTTTTGTTGCAGGTAATATGACTGAAGTTAGAAAGGTCAAACTTAGGTTGCAGAAAGATGGCGTAAATTGAACCACAAAGTCCATAGATCTCATCCACTCGCCAAAGTGTTGCACTATCATGCCCATGAAGATACAGCCAACGCTGAAAAGTAAAGAGCAGGAGCACAGAATTTGTGAGGTCTCTGTCATGCCTAGACCTGGGATGGCAAGGATGGCCATGTCCATGACCATAGGGACTCCTGCCTATCAGAACAAAAATAAGTCAGGAGGTATTCTCATTTGCATAGTGCTTACCAGAGTGACTTGACTTTTCGCTTGACTGCTGAAATTGTCAACAAATAAATTCACTTCCACCCCGTTTAAGATGGCATCAACGGAAGTACTCCTGATGCGACCAATCATGATTGGCATGCAAAGCATCATAGTGTGGCATTACCCATGAAAACAAGAAGTTGACGCGACCTGGGCTTCTCCCTCACCACATGGTTTCTAACCAGGTGGGCTTCTGGTTGGTTGTAGCGATTGAGAAACCGGTGGTGCCCTACACAGTCTGGTATATTAATAATGTCGGTCATGAGAAAACCACGTACGTAGGATATGTTAGTTGTGGTGATTGAGCACCTTATGGTGCGAGTTATTTGTGTTATGATGTTGCTTCCTATATTGGACTCTTACTTAGCATGTGATGTGAATTCCTTACTTACTTAGGCAGTGTTTACACTTGTTTACATAGACTCGCCCATAGGTAGCAAGTCCTGTGTTGGTTGCTCTTCAGCAACTGACACTGGACTATAGGTATAGTACACTCATTAGTTTACACAACACAAAAGCAACTGACACTGGACTATAGTCCTGTTCACTCTCATTAGCTCACTTGTGGCTTGGTTCACTTGGTTATTCTAACAGATTACCGGTGATTCGAAAAGCGGAACTACAATACTAAATGGAGATAGGACCAGTTGAGTGGTTCCTAGTCTAGGAGTGGACTGGTGAGGCGGTCGGGCGGACTAATAGTTGGGTGAAGCGATATGAGAGAAACTGGAGGAACTGAGTGAGTTGGAAAAGCGGAGATGGTGGAGGGAGTATGAGTAGGATCAGTCGGACCAACAGAGTGGAGGAGCGAAGCTCCAGATAGGGTGGGATGGAAGGGGTATAATATCGGAGGACATAGGGGTAGTGTCAGAAGAGCAGAATGGGGTTGGGCAGAGGTAGCAGGGCTAATCCTGCGGAGATGCACTTCGTGCATTGTCGGAGAAGGAGGAATGGAGTGGATGGGGAAACAGGGGGTCGGACCAGGCATGGGGATGTTCACAGGTGGTATTGGAGGTGCTCAGATCCAGTATATGACAGAAATCTAGGTATACATACTGATAATATTCCCAATTTGGCTTTATTGGTGTAGATACTTGGTGGGTTGTGAAGATGATGATCGATAATCGCACCAAACAAAGCCAAACAAATGTATTCACACTCCAATTGAACACATTTTTGTTCAACATCTGGCATGCAAACGACCGCCAGCTGGAAAACATGGTGCATAGAATTGTTCTGGCGTGCACTGTTCTATTAATGGTAGCTATTATACTCTAACTGAAAGGCTCTGATCAGGTGGTGAAGTTGTTTGAGCATGGAATCAGTATCTGGCCAACTCAACTTCCACGGTATGCTGAAGTAGTAATGCTGTGAGTACACATTACTAGCTAATACCTCAATTCTGAGTCGATTAACATTTTCTTCATATCAAAGTGCAGACGATGGGCATGAAGATACCTTGGTTCGTATAAAAGAAATCGATCACCCTCGGTAAGTCACCTTTGTCATTATTTGATGGGCTCAATTTAATGCTATCAACAGGCCCGCAATGTATGGGAATTGGCAGGAGTTGGTTCACCCATTGGGTGGTACATACTATTACCATAATACAAAGGTGAGTCCCAGTGAGAACAGCCTCTGATGGGAGAGGTCCAGAGATGTTGAGATGCGATTTTGGTGGTGGTCGAAAATAAGAACAGCTCTCATCACATGTTATATACAGTGTGAAACTCATATCACATTTCAAATGAGACGGGGCAAACTCGTAGATGTCCACATATGTTTTTCTTCGCGCGAACATATTTTAATCATATTTGAACATATGCATGGTCTATCTCGCAATATCCTCGAATAGTACCATATATGACTGTATGTGTGCGCACCAGATCCTTTGCAAATGTGCTCGGATGGGATGACAAATGATATGCATTGCACTGGGTATTAATACACACGAAATGAGAAACAGATAGAAAGCAGGAATTACGAATACATTGAAAACATGTCTGGACAGCGTGTAGAGAGCATCAAGAAAGCAAAAGGAAATCATAAGAATGCGAGAGGAGTCCGTGTGCGAGGAGTCCGTGTGAGAACTTGAAGTCTGTGTGTGAGGAGTCCGAGTCGAGCTGAAATGATTGGGATCTAGTATATTGTTCCATCGTAAGTGATCTTGTTCCAGGAGTTATTGGCAACCTGCAGTAGATTAGACCAAACCTCGCAGTTGTCAGGCAATACAACTACTTACCAGTGACGCTGACTCGTCATCATATGCCTGTCATACCAAACAAATCAAAGCATGTACATCTGGAATAAAGTAGCGATGTACCTTTCGTTGAGCCGGCGTGAGATCTCCATAGTAAGCACAAAATTCCTCAGTCGTTCCGTTTGTCTTCAATGTCTTGAGCCATCGTTTGTGTTAGTTGTGGTGATTGAGCACCTTATGGTGCGAGTTATTTGTGTTATGATGTTGCTTCCTCTATTGGACTCTCACTTAGCATGTGATGTGAAATCCATTACTTACTTAGGCAGTGTTTACACTTGTTTACATAGACTCGCCCATAGGTAGCAAGTCCTGTGTTGGTTGCTCTTCAGCAACTGACACTGGACTATAGGTATAGTACACTCATTAGTTTACACAACACAATAGCAACTGACACTGGACTATAGTCCTGTTCACTCTCATTAGCTCACTTGTGGCTTGCTTCACTTGGTTATTCTAACACGTTGGGCACACAAGTTGCTAACATAAAAATCAGCATAGAGACTGATAAACTGTTGTCATTCGAACACACTTACCGTCCATTTTTAGTACTGCTCGGACGCATCTTACCCTTGGTGCTGATTTTGGTAGATCCTGTTGTAGCCTTTGAAGCATTAGCGTTGTCCGTGGTGGGGAGACCAGCATGATTTTGAGTGTTCGCCTCAGAATTGGCACCATTGGGTGCAGAAGGGAGTGGGGAAGAGGCAGGTTCGAGAGGAAGAGGTGGCAACTGAACTTGTGATGCTGCGAGAGCAAGTGCTGCCCTACTGAAAAGTTAGTCGAGACATTCAGTGCAATAATGTCAACTTACAGCGGATTTGCAACTACAACGTTGATATGTGTCGGTGCAGCGAGGAGCTTTGGAGGGATATTTTCTTTATTATGTAAGTCCGGGCCTAACTCGGGAGAAAGCAGCGCAGGAGCAGTTGGTAGAAGTTCGGGTGGGGAATCCGGTGTCGGAGATGCTATTGTTAGAGAGGCTAGTGTCAGAGATGCTAGTGCTATTGGAGAGGGCGTCAGAAAGTTTGATGTCGGAGAGTCTGGTGTTGGAGAGTCTGATGAAGAATGGGAAGGTAGAGGCGAAACGACTAAAGGTGGAGTACTTGAAGTTGATGATGATGGTGTATCGGTAGTTGATATCTGCGGTAGAATCGTATCAGCAGACTCGGAATCAGCTAGGAAATATTGTCAATATCACACATAACCAATAAAAAAAACTTACCTTTCATCTTCTTTTGAGGGACTTCGGACTTGATGGAGAATTTCGCCTTCTTACGCTTTTTACCTTTTAAGCCCGAGGTTTGCGAGTCACCAGCATTTCCATCATCACTTTCATCCTCGTCCTCATTGCCGTGATTCTTCGACTTCCAGTTGCCGTCGTCAGTGAGATAGGTTCTACGCCAAGCAGAGTATGATGTGCTGGCAAGGTACTCTAATTTCCATCCATCGTTGGCAAACTTTAGCAAGGGATAGGCGTCCTCCATCAGGGTGTGAATGAGCTTTCGTCCGGAGGCAGATAAAACACCCCAAGTCTTTGGGGCAAGTTTGCGATTAGTTAGTTCACACCAGCCAGCACGGAGGGCTTTCCGAATACCCTTGACCATAGTTGCGGGAATCGAACCACCATTTTCATGCTCGAGGTAGCCTAACTTTCCACGGTCAGAGAGTCGGCCCATGGAAGTGTCGAGCCATTCAATGTAGTCGATCTGGTTCCAAAAGCGAACTTTTGGATGTGTTTGAGGCGTGGGGCGATTAGCATCATTGCTACCTAGCTGGGCAGGGAAAGTAGGATCAAAGGTAAGAGGGTTTCCAGACTGCTGTAGTGCGCTGGCAAGCTGTTGAAAAATTGACCTATAACGGATGATTAAATCAAAAAAATTTAGACCGGAAAACACTCACTGGAATGCATCGTGCTCAGTAGTCAGCTTGACGACCTGAATCTCCAGTGCCTTGCAGCGATCCTGCAAGGCCATCATTTGCTGATTATCCTGCATATATGCGCCCTAAAAATATGTTTTTATGAGATAATAAGTGATCCAAATATGCTCTAGTACTAGTACTCACTTGATGAAACTGATAACGTTGTAATGGTGCTGGAGCTGAATCTGTTAAAGGGTCACCGGGTAATGGCATCCACGGAGATAGGGGAGATGGAGTATAAGGCTCTCCCCATCCAAGTCGTGGATTCTGCAAAACAGGACCATAGAAATTTCTGTCATTGGAAGAGTCACCTTGAAGTGCAAACATGCTGGATGTCGAGGACAATGTAGAGAGAGAAGATATGTGTCGACTGAGCCCAATAAGATAATTCAGTACTCCGCCGGAATTCTCCGATAAGATGTCAATTCATCTAAGTCCCACAAATGCCGTTAGACGTATCCTCTGTCAGCATGCTCGAGGATGTCATTATCATTGACAGAGTCTGATTTTTTTTGTGGCTGCTCGTAATGAACATTCCTATAATACATCAAACTACTCGAGATTAACATCTTCATCATCCTCTGCATCATCGGCAAGGTT
>NW_024537885.1:0-22054 GCF_016628075.1 Suillus paluster | reverse complement strand
AAATCTGGAACTTTGTATCAAGTGTGCTGTCGAGTGAGTCACAGAGTTGCAATTCCAGTGCTTGTGTTCCAACATCATCTAGAACAATTGTTGATCATGCACTGGCACATCAGCAATCTTTGCCGCTTCCAACTAATGACGAAGACTACCAGTTCCACATTGCTAAGTGGTTTCCATATCTCAATGTAAGATGATGATTGATTCAATAGGATGCCTTGGGTGATGGTGCTAATGGATGGTAAATATTGCACTGCTGAAACAGTAGATATTCTGATGTTTTTCCATGATTATAGTTACTCTTTCATGATAGCTGGTAAGATAGAGATTTGCTAAATTCGAACAGCATTGACAACACTAATGGCTTACTTCTGCGGGCTTGGTGACAGTCAGTAAGTGCATTGATGGTTTCTCATTCTCAACCCATGCTGATGATTGTCACTGGTGGCCTGTTGACAGAGAGTAAGTGCCTTGACCACTTCTCATCCTTACATACTGATGATCCCAATGCTTGTCATCAACAGCAAGTAAGTGCCTTGATGGTCCCACATCCTAAACCCTTGCTGATAGTCTTGATGCCATGTCACTGTGGCTGTTGACAGGGAGTGAGTGCCTTGATGGTCTCTCATCATGAACTCATGCTGATAGGCTCCTGATGCATTGTTACTGTGGGCCTGTTGACAGCTTGTAAGTACCTTGATGGTGTCTCTTCCTGAATCCATCCTGATCACCCTAATACCTTGGTGCTGCTGGCCTGATGGTAGTCGGTAAGTGCCTTGACAGATTCTCATTCTGAACCCATGCTGATGCCTTGTTGCTGCTGGCCTGATGATAGTCAGTAAGTGCCCTCATTCTGCACTAATGCTGACGATGCTGATGTCTTGTTGCTGCTGGGTCATTGACAGTCTGTAAGTACATTGATGGTGTCTCATCCTGAATCTATACTGATCAACCCCATCCTTTGCCACTGCTGGGCTGTTGACAGGAAGTATGTACCTTGATGGCTTCTCATCCTGAACCCATGCTAATGATCTCAATCCCTTGTCACTGCTGGGCTGTTGACAGTTGGTAAGTGCCACAATAGTTTCTCATCCCGAATCAATGTTGATAATCCACATGCCTTGCTGCTGCTGGGCTATTGATAGAGAGTAAGTGCCTTGATAGTTTCTTATCCCAAACCTAGCTTATGATCCTCATGCATTGTTGCTGCTGGCCTGATGATAGAGGGTCAGTCCATTGATTATTTTGCTGAATCCAGCCTGATTATCATGGTGTCTCATTGCTGCTGATCTGTTGACAGAGAGTAAGTGCTTTGATGACTTCTCGTCCTGAATCCATGTTGATGATCTCAATGCCTTGTCATTGCTGGGCTGTTGACAGTATGTAAGTGCCTTGATAGTATCTCATCATGAACTCATCCCAATCATCCTAATACCTTCCTGCTGGGCTGTTGACAGTCAGTAAGCAGTACCTTATTTCTCATCCTGAGCCCATGCTAATGATTCCGATGTCTTGTTGTCACTGGGCTGTTGGCAGTCAGTAAGTAGTGCCTTGATGGTTTCTCATCATGATCCCAATGCCCTGTTGCTACTCACTGGTTGACAGGAAGTAAGTGTATGGATAATGTCTCATCCTGAACCCATGCTAATGGTCCTGATGCCTTGTTGCTGCTGTCCTGTTGACAGTCAGTAAGTGTCTTGATGGCTCCTCATCCTGAATTAATGCTAATGCCTTCATGTCTTGCTACTGCTGGCCTGTCAACAGTATGTAAGTGCTTTGGTTTATCATCCCGAACTCATGCTGATACTGATGATGCCTGGGTGATAGGAAGTAAGTACCTTGATGGTGTTTTATGCTAAATCCATGCTCATGCTCCTGACACCTTGTCCCTGCTGGCCTTTTGACAGGGAGTAAGTGCCTTAATGTTTTCTCATCCTGAATCCATGCTTATAATTTCAATTCCTTGCTGCTGGCCTGTTGACAGTTGGTAAGTGTCCTGATGGTTTCTCATTTGGAATCCATACTAATGATTCTGATGTCTTGTTGCTGCTGGCCTATTGACAGTCGGTAAGAACCTTGATAGTTTCCCATCCTGAAGCCATACTGATGGTCCTGATTTCTTGTTGCTGCTGGCCTAATGATAGTCAGTAAGTGACTTAATAGTTTCTTGTTATGAACCCATACTGATGATCCTGATGCCTTATTGCTGCTGACCTATTGACAGTATGTAAGTGCTCTCCTCCTGCACCCATACTAATACTCCTGATGTCTTGTTACTGTTGAACTCTTGACAGGGAGTAAGTGTCTTTATAGTTTCTCATCCTAAATACAGCTAATGATCATAATGCCTCACTACTGGCTTGTTAACAGAGTGTATGTACCTTAATAGCTTCTTATCCTGAACCAATGCTGATGATCCTGATGCATTGTTGCTACTGGCCTGCTGACAGTCAGTAAGTGTCTTGTCAGTTTCTCATCCTGAACTCAAACCAATGATTGATGCCTTGTTGCTGCTGGCTCGATCATAGTCAGTAAGTGCCTTGCTGGTTTCTCATCTGAAACCTATGCTGACAATCCTGATGCCCTGTTGCTGCTCTGTTAACAGTATGTAAGTTTGCATTCTGAACCCAGCTGATGATCCTGATGTCTCATTGCTACTGGCCGGATGACAGAGAGTAAGTGCATTGATGGTTTCTCATGCTGCATCCAAGTTAATGAATCCAATGTATTGTCTCTGCTGACCTGGCAATAGAAAGTAAGTGCCTTAATGATTCTCATCCTGATCCTATGCCAATGATACTGATGTCTTGTTGCTACCTATTGACAGGCAGTATGTGCTTGTTGACTTCTTATCCTGGACCTATACCAATGATCCAAACACCTTGCCACTGCTAGGCTGTTGACAGTTGGTAAGTCTCATGATGATTTCTCATCTTAAACCCATCCTGATCATCCTGATTGCTGGGTCATTGACAGTTGGTAAGCAGAGTCTTGATGCTAGTTTCTTGATCAAGTAAATCCATGCTGATTATCCCAATGCATTTTTGCTACTGGCCTGATGCTAGGAAGTAAGTTACTTGATTGCTTCTCATCCTTAACTCATGCTGATGATCCCAATACCTTGTTGTTGCTGGGCTGTTAACAGTCGGTAAGCATTGTCACCTTGATGAACCCATGCTGATGATTCTGATGTCTTGTCATTACTGGTTGGTCAACAGGAAGTATGTGCTTGATGGCTTCTCGTGCTATTTCCATACTGACACGAGTCTGGATATTTTGCTACTACCACTGGTTTTTTTCACAGATGGTCGGTCCCTTTATTTGTCTTGCATCACAATGACACTGATATGATTATGCTACATGACTTGTACATTTACATAGCCTACTGTAAGTCTCCTCTTTTTCTGGCAGACATGTTGAGTTCTTATCACTTATATCATCCATAGTTCGTTGAGTGCCCATTCTCGTCCATACTTCCTCGTCTTACATAGTATTCTCATGCCACGCACAGAATGTAAGTTATTTGCACTCGTCAACATGTGTCAATTCTGATTGGCACTTTCTCTTAGTCTGTGAGTATGTTTCAATCCCTCAGGATTCTTGCAATGGCACTTGATGATAGCACTCATTTCCTTGTTCTCATTGTGCGTTCACAGGATGTATGACGTCTTCTGCTCTGATATAATCGCTTCACTAATATGCAATTTTTTGGTCTTATATATTTAGCTGGTACTTCCATTGACCAGCATATCTTCACTGTTGCAGTGCTAATCTGGTTCTAATTCCCTGATACTAGTTCGTAAGTCATGTGCTCATAGTGGTCGCTATCTTGTGGTTGATCATTCAAAACTATTAACCGAGCAGAAAGTAAGTCTATTTTGAAATATCAAGAATCTCGCCTCATGATTTTGACATTACTTTGTACTAGGAGGCAAGTTGTTCCGTTCGAATTGGTTTCAATGCTAACATCCACCCGTCTCAATAACTAGATCGCCATCTGGAGTGATCGTCTTTTGTTTGTCCTTCAGCCTTTGGTGGGCAAGGTTCCGTGTGTTGATCCTCACCACTCTTAAGAGTCTACAATAGGCTGGCAAGGGAACATGGTTCACTTCTGCGAACAGAATCATTCAGACTGGCATCGGTTAGTTTCTGACTGCACGGCCAACTACAGTTTTAATAACAAGAAGCAGCTACCATTATTGTCCTCGAATACTCCGCCTTCCTCCAGTATGACTACGCACTGGGGTTCATCAAGTCTGCCGTGGACCGTTACATGAAATCTCCTGTGGTTGTCGCTGTGGAGAAAGTCGCGACGGAAGTTGCTAATGGAGGCTATAAGAAAGAGGAATCGAAGAAAAAGATTCTCGAGTTCATCCTTGAAAATCGCATGCCAGTGTGTACGTCCATTGCCTCGTTTCAAAACGTGGAACTCGAAGTTTACCAGTCGTCTGCAGCGAGAACCTCCGTGGCGAAGTAGTGCTTTTCGATGTCCCCCCATGCTATGCCATGTTATGTACGATACCGAGTGCGTCAGCTTCAACTGCTGGTGCAAATTGTTGTTTCCTGCTTTCAAAGTTTCGATGTACTATGTACTACTATACCAGGCACTCCAGCTTCAACTGCTGAGCGCTGCAGACTGTACTACCGGGTTTCAACACCCTTTTTCGTATTTTATTATATTGTTTTCTGTTTTTGTTTTCTGTCTTTTTACTCTCGCCCGTCAAAGTGATCACTGGTCATTCTTACTTCCACGACTAGACTGCGATCTTGAGCGTAGGTTCAGTATTCAGTATTCTTCAAAGCTAAAGCAAACCGGTTTGACAACGGACACGACTGACAGCCCTATCAATGCGCGTCAGGACAGCACGCCGCCCGGGTGAATCAAGTCGTGTACATGAACATCTGGGGAGACCGACGTGAACTTAGAACGAACAAACTGTCGAAAAGGCAATCACAGGACTGTAATATCGTCTCGCAATTGAACATAATTTCATTGGATCGACAAGAATAAACGAGGGGGACGAACTGGACGGCAAGCCAAGCCAACAAGAAATGAAACGGATGTATGTAAAGCCTCGTGAAGCTTAGGTATTGGCGCGGGCATAATATAGGTAGCGCTGCGGCCTAAGTAAGTTGATGGTTTGAGAGATTGGTTGAGGAAAATGCGGGCAATAGAGGCGAGATGAGCACAGTGACTGATTGTGCTCATGACAAAGGACGCACCATAAATATACTTCGTTTTGCTCCGTCCCCATTGAATCCATTCTTCCGTGCATCATCAAGAGTGCTCCAAATTGTTTGTTACCACCCCAGGGAACTTATGATGACATGTGTTCAGGTGCTGGTAATCGGGCCAGGGCAGACGGCGTATCACCAGTACAGATGAATATTCATATTAATGATGCTTGGTAGAGTGCGGACTAATTGGTGCAGTCACTGCTCATAGATGGTCAAGTAACAGATTCGTTCAGGAGCAAACCTTGTGAACCTGGCCAAATCAGTACGAGAACGGTGACAGCTAATGACGGACTTACTAACAGTTGTAGCTTTGCTGAATGCTAGAACGCGCGCCATCCCCGATTCCCATAGTGGAAGAGGGTTTCGTCAGACAAGATCGTAACAATTGTCTGTACAGCGATGTGCGGGAAAGTTTCTGACAGGTGCTTGACATATTGTGGTCATGTACAGTTTTATGCTTAGTCTGTGCGTCACGCGTCACCGTGGAATCCTGGTATGTACGGATGACTTTCGGTGCTCATGGCGGCGGTTGCATGTTAGGGTTAGCGACTCAATATGCATTAATTTGACATTGCAAATTACAAAACTCTGCTTGCATCTATGACCTTTGCGAAATTCTTTACACTGTATAGAAGTGTCGTCTCAATTCATTAGATTCTATTTCTGTGCTTCGACCACTGGGCCTCAAAAAGTTGTCACGTGGACGTCTGAATGTGACACGCAGGCCCAACCATACTAGAGCCGCTAGTTGTCGATCCTCTACTGTGATGAGCATGTATGCGTCAGAGCGCTTTGAGAGGAGCTATTATTCAGGTGTAGATAGCAAAGGAATGTGGCGAACACCACGCGGGAAATATTCCTTGGAATGTGAAGCATAAGCAAGAGGCCAAAATCCGAAAAAAAGAACTACCTCGGCATACGATTGAAGGAGAATTGGCAGTCCCACCGAGAAAATACACCGATGTCAAGGCAGTACCCTCGACGAGGTTGGCACAAGCTCCACCCTGGGAACTTTCAACGGTGTATCTTCAAACTCTGCCCATCCACCTCGCAGCCCAATCTCCACCACCCGCTCTACAATCCTCGCCAGCTCATTATTCCGTGCACGTTCTCCTTCGAGATCGCCCAAGCTTTCCTGGATTCTCTCCAGACGCTCTGTGAGGGACGCGACATTCGTAGAGAGCTCCTCGATTCGTTCGTTGACATCATCTCGCTGTTTGGACTGATTTCGAGACGATCGCCATGTTTCGCCTATTATTAATAATGCGGCCACTGAAAATAAGAAGCCTTCCGCTAATGTGTTGGCACCGTTTTCAATCGCTCTGAGGCACAAATGAAGAGGAATCAGACATGAAGGTAGCCTGAAAAAATGGGGCAGTGCATACCTCGTTTCTGATAATGGCTTCACATGTTGTCTGGCCGGTTCGCCGAGAATATTTGTCCTCAGTTTAATTTCAGCCGTATGCATACCCTGGGCAAGGGAAATACATATAGAACGGAAGGTTTCGTGCCTATAAATCCACCATTCAAAACGTCAGTATTAACCTCGACAGGAGTTAAATCACTCCACGTACTGCTTTGCTTGGTTCTTCAGTTGTGCAGAGATGGGCTTCGCAACTGTCTGTCACATTGGAACTGAGACACTCGAGTTAAAGCATGACAGTGGTTGGTCTGACTCACTCGAATAACAAGGGTAGCGAGTTTGACTGTAGCCATGGTGTTGAATAGTACGGTTCAGAATCTTGATAGTCAGAACACCAAGAAAATGTTCAAGATGCTAGTCTACTGAGCACGATGCCGAATCCGCACGTCAGCTCAGCGCCGTCGGACCTGACGCCGAGAACCGGACTACCAGCGGAGACAGAAAACAGGGAGAAGGAAAGGTTTTCAAGGAGCACGACCCACAGCGCAGCTTACACCCGCTTTTCAAAGATTCGGGAGTTGCGGATCGCCGAACCAAGTGTTCTGAACTTTTGAGCGAACCCGTTCACCACCCATCCAGGGGTCGCTGATACCCATTATGTAAGCTACTGTGGATCGTCAGACTCCAAGTCCGTTGCGTTATTGACGGCACTTTCTTCTTCACTAACCACGATGAGCTCGACAATGGACTCGACGTCAGACCCACTACTGGCCCTACGCCATGCGATTAAAACCAAATCTCCAATAACGTATGTCGCAAATTCTGAGCCTACAACTTCCCTTCTCGCTTCATCCCACATCGTACTCTCCCCAACTCTCTCGCTTCCAAAATCGACTCCAACGCGCTATTCAAAACCTGGGACTTCTGCATCTTCACCGTCTGACTTCTTTACCCTCGAAGCCGTGTATTTAGCATGGCTCCTCCGCGATGCGCCTGTTGGAGAGTATATGAAACAGGCTCGAGAGAATGGTCTTGCAGTGGGTTTCGTGAGCGTTACGGAGAGGAAGAGCATTGTTGAATGGCTGGAAGGCAAGGTAAATGACTTGAAAAGAATAGTGTCACTTGCAGGTGCGTGGTCCTGTAAACTCGACTGGGAGCTCTGACCGAGCTTCATGCAGCACCAGAGTCGACAACTCCTCCAGGCACACCTACCCACCCCGGTGCATCCACTTTACCTTTAATTACCCCGAAGCGCGCAGCACATGCTGCAGACACCACCACCACTCCCTCAAAGCGACGTTACGTTGCCGATCAACAAGATGTTGAAGTTGTAAAACGGATCAAGCAGAACGAAATTGAATTGC
Source organism: Suillus paluster (assembly GCF_016628075.1). NCBI lineage: Eukaryota > Fungi > Basidiomycota > Agaricomycetes > Boletales > Suillaceae > Suillus > Suillus paluster. The sequence continues at coordinate 14,092 of NW_024537885.1, read as the reverse complement.
GGGACAGGAACACTGTACTACGAGGAACGAAACCAAACGTAAGTCTGGATCTAACCCCGAGCTTGTGTCACTAACCGCGTTCCCAGAATTTCTCTGCCTTACGAGTTATATACTCTGAAAAATTGAAGAAGCTCAAGGATTCAAAATCTGGGGCTGCCCCAGCTCCTGTGCCATCTGCTGGCCTTGCCATGCAAGTCCGCAAAGCTAGTATGTGCTCACTCCGAATATTTTACTCAAAACTCTCAAATTCCATTCAGAAAACATGTACCCGATCATCATGATTTCCTCTTCTCCAACCGCCCTTATAACTATGCACAATGTCAAGCGTTTCTTGCAAGAATCTCTGTGCGTTTCTGTTTTGTACGTCAAATAGCTTCACTCAACTGATGAGATAACACTCGTAGTTTTGAGTCTTCCACATCGGCACGCGACCGTGCTGCAGCTGCTGGCAACTCCCGCGCTGAGGATGTCATTCACATAGACAGGCGACGTGTACCGCCTTCCTCATCCTCACAGCCCACCTCTTCGTCTCGCGGGGAGATCCAACGGTACTTTGTAGTTGATAGCACTGACGCGTTGCAGAAATTTGGTGCAGACGCATGGGAACGTGTTGTCTGTGTGATGACCACCGGCCAAGCTTGGCAGTTCCGTCCATATCGGTGGAATGAACCCCGAGCTCTGTTCCATCACGGTGAGTAATTCGCTTTTGGCCGACATTGATCGCCGATGATCGTCGGATGTTCTAGTTAAAGGCGTGTATGTTTCGTGGGCGAATGACCCGCCAAACACAAAGATCAAGGACTGGAATGTTACTGAACTGAAGGTGTGCCTGGAAACTTCCTCTTTTTCCTTCGAGGCTAATGTGGCATTGTGCTAGATTGATCCTCACAGACGACACATTGACAAGTCTGTGGTGGCGCATTTTTGGCAGCTCATTGATGACTGGACGATCATCAATAAACCGTGGTTGATCAAGTCATGATGTTTTGCTTTCGATCCGTTTATCGGTGGCAGCGAGCCATTGAAAGGAGGGTCTGCTTTCGTTATCAGTTTTGCGCTATTTTGTGCCTCCATCTACCGGAGACGCCCACTTATGTATCGGAATCACATTTCTTGTACTCGGCGTGACGTGTAAGGGCAAAGCTCAGCATATCATCGGGGACAGGTAAATCGCGGCGATCATAAGCAACACTCTTGAGATATAAATATCTCTTTTTGCCGGTACCCTAGATGGGCCGAGAACCGCAGTTATTGCGAGATTACAAAGTCAGAGCATCCATATAGTCGGCTATGTCAAGTCGAAAGTCTGCATTATTTCGGAAAATCAACATCCCATCTTGGTGGACAATGTACTTGACACATGTACATCAGTAAGTACGGTACCAAAGTCCCAGTCACTGACCTGGACTTGCATTCCTGTAGATACAAGTCACCATGCAATACGTGGTCCGTCAAGCCGGCAACATGGGCTCCTGTGGTGCTTGGTTCATCTTGAGCTCTTTTGTGTTTGCGCCCGTAGTAGACACCTCCAGCACTCATCTACCTCACTCCATCCAGCCTCGCGTTGTTCAAATAACTGCGGCACGGGGGATCCGATATCGCAGTCGAAAAAGACCACCTCAGTCAACTTGGGCAGCAATCTGTGCAGTTGACCAGCGACGGCAATGGGATCGACGATCGGAGAAACCCCCACAAGGACATTGGTGATCTTCTCGTTTGGAATTGTTCCAGAGAACGGCTCGCTGTTGACGTCTACTGCACATGCGCAAAAGGTCATTTCAATGCTGCGTAATTGCGGGCAATGATGTATGAGGTGGATGACTCCTACGAAAGTGAGAAATGGCGGGACCTGCTAACAAGCCACAGTTCCAGACCAGAAATTCTCGAGCTGAGGCCAGGATTGCACCATTGTCTTGAGTGAGGCATCATCGATGGCCGAAATGCATATCCAATCGAGCCGTAACTCCAGTAAGCGATTAAACGACATCAACGGGGGCGACCGCGTCAAAGCCAAATGAAAAACTGGGACTAGTAACTGTGTCTTCGTCGACAAAGGTACCGAACTTGAACTCGAAGTCGACCTCGAGTGTCTCAAGAGCAGGAGAGAAGTGCTCCGAGAGGGAGACGATGAGGTCTGGAACTTCTAGTGGATCATACTGGAAATCGCCGTCTAAACTGACGAGCACCTCCACTGATCGACGAGAGAGAAAATGGATGTTTCTGAGACAGTGATTAACAACAGAAAGTGATGGTGCACTGATGCGCACTCGATCGAGTTGGGAGGAATCCAAGGAAAATCTTGGAGTGGAATTGGGTTGCGTGTCGTTAATTTCGTAGTCTCACAGGCCGACAGACACAGATTTCAACGATGGTGAAGAAGCCAAGTGAAGAAGCGTTCGTGTGTTGAGAACCTCGGTATTAAGACAGAGGAGCTTCCACAAGCTACATAGAGATTCGCATATTACATCTGAACTTTCTTCAGAATCACCGCCAAGGGAAGCTACCAAGGCAGATTTGGCAAAAGACGGGTCTCCTGATCCAAAGCCCAGATTGACCGATGTGATAGACAAAAACTCTATAACTCACGCGTCCTGCCATCAACCATACTGCACCGATGCGAAAGGAGAAACACGACTCACTGTAGTTCACTGTCGCGACATGCCACTCACTCACGTGACATACAGAACAAGATGAAGAACTACCATGCCGGTGAGTCATGTGGTTAAATCCCGGACGCATAATACTCATACTCACAATATACAGTATGCATTCGTGCCCAGGGCAGCAATCGCTAAAATAGCAAACTGTAGGACATGTGTCGTCACTGACAGGTATCGATGCTGCAGATATCAATGCTGTCAAAGTAGCAACAACAGTGAGGACAAAGGAGAACCGCATTGTTTGTGAGGATGCGATATGGGATCAAATAAATCTGAAGGGGACAGTAGGAAGACGGCTTGGTTTTATGTGAAGAACTTATCCATCTGAAATCCCCTTTCGAACAGATGTATCTGAAATGCCAGCATATTGCCACCTACCTTGTGAAGCAAGATCTATTGGCAGTTTGGCGTGGAACAAAATATCCCCTTGCGAAGCAAGGTCGATGCCAGGCGTGGCCCATAGTGTAGGAGAAAGCGACTTCTGCCAAAAGAACGGCAGAACGGCAAATGGCACAAATCGGCAGAACTCTTCTTCATAGACTCGACGTCTTCTTTAAACACAAAGTTCGTCGAATCAACGGGGACTACATGAAACACGTTGCTACTCATGTCCTCGCACACAATCAACTCCACAGCGTTCAGTTCGCATCTGTCTGCACGATGACCGGCGGATCTGTTTTCGGGGCCCAAGACAGACAATGATGATATTAATCCCTTTCAACATTGTGTCTAAAGGACCGTTAGTAGAAATCAGCGATGTAGAATAAAATGAGTAGAAACCTGCTGAAAAGACGACGATACAGTGATTCGTCATGTCGTCGGATCAACAAGATTCCACTCAAATTTAAATTCAAAGCTATCATCAAATCCTTACTTGTCAGATGTTGTTGAAGAGAAGTACTTCGTGTTCTTGGAATGCCAAATGTAAAGTACACAGTCGATACACTGGCAGGAGGACAAGGTCCGCAGTTCATACCTGGCTGACGGGTGTAGTGAGCGTCAAAAGGCGGTAGTGCATGGAAGGTACGAACGGCGTCTGGGATCCGAATGGGAAACGAGCTCAAGAAGTGCTCATTAGCGAACCACCCAGGAAGAAATGGGCAATATTTCCAGAGCCGCAGTCTGGTTGGTGAACGAGTCCGAGGCTCAAGAGACCACGGCCCTCACTGGTAGAACTGGCGCTGAGATATACAGGGAGGACGGTGATTGTAGATCCCAGCTCTGCCTAGAATAGTTGGGAGTGTAGGCATACACTATCAGGGTAGTAGGACGTGGTTTTGTCAGAGAAATGCAAGGGGGAGTTGAGAGGGGACGTCACCGCCCGACACCAATACCTGCACTGCTAGCAGGGAGATGTGGTCACTCTCTGTACAGGCATATGCTACCGCCATGATCAAGACGATCCGCGTGGTTTCGTTCTCTGAAATCGAGCGTTCCGCCGCCAGATGATTCGATTGGAAGTTCGATTGGTCTTTGGCGATAGCGTATGCGGAAGTGGCGCAGCCGAGGCCAATTGCGGCGATACCTCAGACGACAGCACATGGTGGCTGATGAGCTTGATAATGGTGAGAGACGAAGTATATGACTGCTTGATTCGTTGAGCTAGTGCTTCACGTGAATTGGAGAAGGAGACAGACGATTTACACGATAGTAGTCACCATTTGAGTATTACATCATGGAGTCGGTGTTCAAGGATGAATGGATGTAGTAGTGGTTCGTGCCTGGGGAATGAGGCGAACCTTTGCATGATCGCGTCAAATGTGGAGGACGGGGAAGAAGATAAATCTAGAGTCAGTGGGGGATCCGGAAAAAGTGTGTGTCCAGAAGAGAAGACGCAAATGATCGGGATGAGAAACACAGCCCTTCGGTCCGCTTCGGAGCGCTATCTAGTCGGAATCAGGTAGAGACCCTTGGTAGAAATATGAGAATGGGAAGTGGGCAGGTGGATAAAATCTGTATGGCGCCGCACAAGTGGGGGACAGCGAAGAAGAGCAAGAGTCGAATCTTCGAAGCAGACGGCCTATTTGGGTGATCATGAGGCGCACAGATAAGTGCCATTCTCATATGGAAGCACGAGAATGCGAATGGATCTCCACGCAGGCATTTGCGCTTCTATGTTCAAGCCTACAACAAGACTACAAAATTGCGTCATACTAACGTATTCTATGTATTCAAGATTTCTTCCATTCCAAGATCTCCATTGCTCGAGCGGCAGTGAAATTTATTCACAAGCAAGCAGGTTGACCAACTCCGCAACAAAAACTCTATAATCACGCATCATGCCATCAACTATACTGCACGGATGCGAAGGCAGAAAAACAACTCACTGTAGTTCACTGTCGCGACATGCCACTCGTTGATGTACATAACAGGATGACGAACTACCATGCCGGTGAGTCATGTGGTTATATCCAGGATGCAAACTACTCATACTCACAAAACTCAGTGTGCAATCTTGCTCAGGACAGCAGCTATTAAAATAGCAAGCTGCAGGACATTTTTCACTGTCAGGGTCACTGGCAGGTATTGATGCCGCAGATATTGATGCTGTTAAAGCAGCAACAACGGCGAGGACAGAGGAGAAACGCATTGTTTGTGAGGATGTGATATGGGATCAAATAAATCTGAAGGGATAGTAGGAAGACGGCTTACTTTTATGAAGAACTGCACCTGAAAGTCCCTTTCGAAAGATGATATTTGTAATGCCAGCAGATTGCCACCTAAGATCTTCCTTGTGAAGCAAGGTCTATTGGCAATTTGACGTGGAACAAAGTATCACGGCTCGAATCCCCTGTCGAGAAAGTACTACACTGATCAGAGCTTGTTTTCGATCCAACCTCAGTGTTCGTAGATACCAACTCTTCCTACAATGGTTGGGAGGGTGAGCCTGCACCATCAGGGTAGGACATGGCGTTCAGAGAAATCCGACGGGGAGCTGAGAGGGGACGTGACACTGCCGACATCAATACCTCCAACAGCAGAGAGGTGTAGACACTCTCCGTACCGGCGCACGATCAAGACGGTATCTGCGTGACCTGGTTCTCTCGCCGCTGCTCAACTGGAAGTACCCGTATAACTCGTTCAGCCTTTAGCGATAGCGTATGTGGAAGAGGCGCAGCCGAGGCCAATTACGGGGATACAGGGACGAAGTATATGGACACCTAGATTGCTTGACTCGTTGAACTGGTACTTCGTGTGAAGAGAAGAAGACATGACAAAAAATGACTTAGGCAATAGTAGTCACAGTTTGAGTACCACGTCAAGGAGTCGGCGTTCAAGCAGGACAGGATGTAGTAGTCGTCCGTGAGCTGCTTTCTCGTGGGGGGTGACAAGGAGGTGGCGGACCTTCGTATGATACTATAGCGTTGAGGACGGGGAAGAAGATAAATCTAGAACTGGGGCTCCGGAAAAAAGTATGTGTCTAGGATGAGAGACAGACCCCTTACGGAGCGCTGTCTGGTCAGAATCGGGTAGAGAATTTTGGGTCTGAAGGAGAGGTGACAGCAGAAAAAGCACCTAGTAGAAATATGATAATGGGAGGTGGGCGGTGAACAATATTGGTCTCATATGGCGCCAGACAAGTGAGAGACAGCAAAGCAGAAGAGGCAAAAGTAAGAGGCAAATCATTGAAGCAGACGGGCTGTTTGAGTGATCCTGAGGCGCACAGACCAGTGCCATTCACGTGCCAAAGCACGAGAATGCGAATCTCCACACGGGGGCCTACATACAAAGGCCATGTCTGAATGCGCCAACGCTTGCAAGCTTGCAATTCGCGATAGACTTACAGGTGGGTCATGGTGGAGAGCGGAGTCGGCCCTGGCGGGGTGAACGTTGTGAAGGGTCAAGGCAAACTTATCTGTGTATGACGATGACTGAAAAGGCCAAGTAAGTAGTAACTGGGCGCTTCCAAATTTATGTAACCCATATAAGTATATGATACTGTTCGTTCGTCACATAATGAAGGTAAAAGTTCTAAGACTCGCTACCAGTCTGCGTACAATTGTTGCGCGAGCTTCTTCAGACTGGTGCGGAAGGAGCTAAGCCGTCGCTCCGGCTTGCAAGATTATTAGTCTCCCAGTGGCCTGCAACGAGACTACAAAACTGCGTCGTACTAACATATTCTATGTATTCAAGTGATCAAGATTTCCAAGATCTCCATTGCTCGAGCGGCAGTGAAATTTATTCAGAAGCAAGCATGTTGATCAACTCAACCTATAAATCACGCGTCGTGTCATCAACCATACTGCACCGGTGCGAAAGCAGAAACATGACTCACTGTAGTTCACTGACATAGCAAGACGAAGTACTACCACGCCAGTGAGTCATGTGGTTAAATCTAGGACGCAAACTGTTCATACTCACAAGAAACACTTCGCAATCTTGCCCAGGACAGCAGCTGTGAAGATAGCAAGTTGTAGGACATGATTCACTGTCAGGATCACTGGCAGGTATTGATGCTGCAGATATTGAGGCTGTCAAAGCAGCAACGATGATGAGGACAAAGGACAACCGCATTGTTTGTGAGGATGTGATACAGAATATAAATCCAAAGGGGACAGTAGGAAAACGGCTTGGTCTTATGTGAAGAATCTATCCACCTGAAATCCTCTTTCGAACAGAAGGTATCTGTCATGCCAGCAGATTGCCACCTACCTTGTGAAGCAAGGTCAATGCCAGCTCGAATCCGCTGTCGGGAACCACACTGATCAGAGCGCGTCCTAATGTCCCCAGACACGGTCTAGGCCGCCCAGGTATGGGTGACCTGCGGCGGGCACGGGTGCGGCTCGTGTAGGATATTAATGTTTTGGGGCGACTTCTGCCAAAAGAACGGCAGAACGGCAAATGGCACAAATCGGCAGAACTCTTCTTCATAGACCCGACGTCTTCTGTAAACACAAGCTTCGTCGAATCAACGGGGACTGCACGCAGCACGTTGCTACTTATGGCCTCGCACATAGTCAACTCTAAAGCGTTCAGTTCGCATCTGTCTGCAATGACTTGCGTATCTGTTTTCGGGGCCCATGTAAAGAATTGTTAGTAGAAACAAGCGATCAGTAGAATAGATGAGTAGAATCTTGTTGACAAGATGACGATACACGGATATTCAATACTCTCGTCTAGTCAACAGGATTCCACTCAAACTTAAATTCAAAGCTATGCATCGAATCTTTAAAATGCGTGCCACAAAAGCCTACTTGTGAGATGTTGTTGAAGCAAGACTTCGTGTGGTGGAATCGTGTCTTAAGAATGCTAAATGGAAAATAAACAGTGGATGCGCTGGTACAAAACGACAGGAGTACAAGGTCCGCAATTCATACCCCTGGCTGACGGTTGTAGGTGCATGGAGGGTACGGGTGGCGTCAGACATCCGAATGGGAAACAAGCTCGAGGGATGCTCACTCGCAGAACACCCAGGAAAAATGGGTGGTATTTCTAACGTTGTAATAAGCCGTTGGTGAACGAGTCCGAGGCTCGAGAGTATACAACCGTCGCTGGTAGAACTGACGCTGAGGTATCCAGGGAGGACGGTGCTAGTAGATCTCACCTCTTCCTACAATGGTTGGGAGGGTAAGCCTGCACTATCGGAGTAGTAGGACGTAGGGTTGTCAGAGAAATGCGAGGGGGAGCTGAGAGAGGACGTGACGCGGTCGACACCAGTACCTGCACGACCTTGTTCTCTGAAATCGGACGTTCCGCCGCCAGATGACTCGATCGAAGTTCCCATATAACTAGTTTGGCCTTTGGCGGTAGCGTATGTGGAAGAGGCGCAGCCGAGGCCAGATACTTCAGACGACAGCACACCGTGGCTGATAAGGTTGGCTTTTGTGAGGGGTGAGGCATATGGACACCTAGACTTGACTCGTTAAACTGGTGCTGAAGTGTGAAGAGGAGACACGACAAGGACGACTCACGCAATCGTAGTCACCATTCGAGTATCACGTCATGGAGTCGCCGTTCAAGTAAAACTCTTGCTCGTGAGGGATGACAAGCAGGTGGGGGACCTTTGTACGATCGTTAAGGCTGAAGACGGGGAAGAGGACAGATATTAGCTAGAACTAGGGGATCCGGAAAGAGTATGCGTCTAGAAGAGAAGATGCGGACGGTCGGAATGAGAGACAGAGCCCTTCGGAGCGTTATCTGGTCAGAATCAGGTACAGACTTTTGGGCCTGAAGGAGAGGCGATACCAGAAAAGCACTTAGTAGAAATATGTGAATGGGAGGGGGGCAGGTTGTATGGCGCCAAACAAGTGGGGACAGCGAAGAAGGAGAGAGAGAAGCAGAAGCAGATGGGCTATCTGAGTGATCGTGAGGCGCACAGACCAGTGCCATTCTAGTAATGAGGTACGAGAATGCGAATCTCCATGCGGGTGCTTACAAAGCCATGTCAGAATGTGTCAACGGTCGCGATCCGCGTTGGACTTAGAGGTGGGTCATGGCGAGAATGCGGAGCCAAATGATGGGGTGAACGTTGTGAAGACCCAAGGCAAATACCGGTGTATGACGAAGACTGAAGAGGCAGAGTAAATAAGCACTTCCTGACACCAGCGCTGGACGAAAGCACGCACAATGTTGGCTCCTACAATTACAATTCCAAACCCGTATATATCTGTTCGTTCTTACAGCGCTTCTGCATATTGATGCACGTTGCAACAGTCGCCCGAGACCTACTACGTTGACGGTTGAAGGTCACTGTCACTGTCTTGAGTATGCGCTAGAACATGGTTCACCATACTAATATGATGTGAATGATATGAAGAGGGTAGTGGGGTTCATAGCTTACAAAAATCGCCTAATCAAAACCGGAGAAAAGGCTGTACGGCTGCTGGCGAATGAACATTAGCGCTGTCTCGTGCATGCTTGCGAGACATAAAACTCACCTGTCTTGCCAGCTTGCCATAAGATCAATCGGTGAGTTGATGGTCAACTATCCCCACCATATTTTATAACGAACAGGGTCAAAACGCTATCTTCCGTACGATAGTAGCCATGGTTTCTAGGTTCCACAAAGACCCGACCCTCGAGAGAGCTTCATCGCCAGCGCAACATATTTGAGGGTCATGTTGGGGATTTCGTCCTCTTACAGAATACCACCCATGTTGTGAGTGGATCGTGGGATAGCACCATGCGCAAGTGCAACTGCGACACAGGACTTCTTGTCGGGGATCCGTGGAAATGGGAGGCAGAAGGTATACGGGCAATGGCGCTGTCACCGAACGGCAAGACAACTGCATGCGGGAGGGAGGCCTGATAAGCAGCTGAAGCGTCCAACGATTTAACGTGGACGGGAAAATGATCGAAGAGGTTTGAACATGTCATAGTAGCGGGGTGGATGGATGGTAGAGCATGTGTAACCTAACCCTAACCCTAACAGAAAACCAGGACCTGGTCGAGGTACTCCAAGCTTGCACACATGGTGGTCAGCAACGTGATAGTCAGAGACTCAGAGAAATACGTCGCGCCTCCATATTGACCTCAATACTATCTTAGTACGTATTTCACCTTACCCAGGATCAACTGACAATATAAATAAGTATAGCGGGATCTCATCTCGGAGTGCCTCTCCAACTCCAAATACAGTCTCGACTACCGCAGCAAGATGGTAGCCTATTACTGCACGTGGAGGCTGCAGGCGGATACGACAGTCAATCTGTCCAGTTTATTGGCCAGGACGTTGGATACCTGCAACATTGGTACAGTCCACCAAGCAAGAGGTTCGATACCAGCAGAGATTATCTCTGCCCCGCACCATGCACCCCAGCACTCAGCACTATGGTATCCCGCGATTCTTTCGACGTTCCACGAAGTGACTGGATCCAAAGCGCAGTCCCAAATATCTTTCAAACATCAGTGAGTTTTAGCGCGCACCGCAAGTCCATGCACTCATTGTATCCTTGCCAAAGTATACTATTTCGCACAGGACTCGAACCTACGCTCGTACGTGGAGCTGTGCATTTGTTCGTTCGTAATTTCAGCCCTAGGCTATGCGCTTCACCACTACTTACATCACGATCGTTGACGCAATATGGTTTCGGTGCACCCGTCGAAAGATACCAGGAAGCTCGCTATGCCACAATATATCCTCCTGGCGTGCGAGGACCTGGACGACATATCATTCATCAAGATAGGCACCAGGGCGGGCAGAATCGAAGGGAAACAGTGGCGCACAGAACCGCGATTTGATCCTACGTCAGGTCGCAAGAAACGTTGTGCATCCTGCTCAGGTGTCGGTTTCCGAACGTTCTGGGGTGGATTTAGTAAGCTCGCGCTAGCCCTCAGAATCTAAACATAAGGTTACCAGTACGTGTTACATGATACTCCACAATAACATATTTTAATTATATGCACCGTTTGTACAGCACGATGAGTAGTCGACTTATTGAGTCATCCGAGCACATGTACCAATCCTACCCCCAGCCACGGATCCTACAACCTACCACGGCCCACTACATCTGCCCTTCTCCCAGCATCGACTAGGGGGACCGATGTCCGAGGTCAAACAACACCCGCCTGTGCAGCTTCTGCGTTCATATCCAGCACCGCCATCTCCTAAGGCAGGAACATGCAGAACCTGTCGAGGTTCACGAGATCTCTCCCGTTCCATAGGGGGACGCACGCCATGAGATTCTCTTGCGTTCACGGACGCCTCAAGGACCCATCATCTGAAAGAGCTTGAAAGATTGAGCTCACTTGTACCTTTGCAGAGATTAATATCACTTCTTTTCAAGGAGAAGGGTAGGGAAGACGGTAATTTCTCATCTCCATCATAATCTGATCATTCATCGTAGCTAACTCTCTATCAATGGTCTTATAATTCAAATCGTTTGTCGTGTACTTAGTCTTCGCGCATTGTTGCACGGACAACTGAACGATTAGCAAATGGTGCATTTACGGTGCAATTGTAGAATCGGTCGTCTAATTCAGGGAGATAGACGCCGTGTGTACATGTTGTGTCATGAGCCATCGGTGCCCTTGCTTGGTGTCCATTCGCTCTCGTATTTCGCTGCGATCCCGTTCCGTTTTACTCCCCACTGTTTGCAGAGAAACCAGACCACTTCTGCGCACATCAAGATCTCCCGATGGCACCAAAAGTCGACCCTCAGAACCTCAGAAAGACGTTTGGGCGCTTTCGAGTTCTGATCGTAGGAAGGGCGAATGCAGGCAAAACGACCATCCTTCAGAAGGTCTGCAACACCACGGAAAAGCCAGAGATTTACAATGCCAAAGGAGACAAGGTGTGTGATATGTTCTGCACCATGCGACGGGTCGAACGCTGATCGCTTATAAATAGATCGATGGCGCCGTCATCGAAGGCTCGAGATTGGTGTGTGCACCATCTGCCCTACGAGTACGCATGCGCTGATGGATGCTTAGCGTGGGAAACACGACATCACGAACGAGATGGTATTCAAAAGCAACCCCGGTTTCGTCTTTCACGACTCGTGTGGTTTCGAAGCGGGTTCCGTAGGAGAATTCGAGGACATGAAGAAATTTATTGCAGAACGTGCGAATACGACAAAGTTGGAGGAGCGAATCCACGCTGTGTGGTAAGTGACTCCCTCCTGGTGTGCTGTGCTCGTTCATCAATGTCCTACAGGTATTGTATTCCGATGGACGATCATTGCCGAACGTTCCAGCGGTCAGAGGAGAAGTTTTTCTCCGAATGTGACACTGGACATGGTGAGCTTGTTGAATGTGTCCCTTGTCGTGGTGTTCGGCATATTAAATGAATATTCATCAGTTCCTGTCATTGTGGTATTCACGAAGTTTGATGCTTTGCATCCAGTAGCATTCGGAGAACTCGAGGAACAACTCATCGGGTTGTCGCAAGAAGAGTGCTTAAAAAGAATCGACGAGTGTGTCGAAGAACTATTCACGAGTACAGGTGTCTTGGATCGGTTATATGCCCCTGAGAACCTTGCACGTCCGAAGTGCTATGTGCGCTTGCAGAGTGAGTTGTTCAGCCCGAGATTGATTTGCTAGTATGTAAGTTGACATGGGTCATCCGAGATATGGATGAAGTGGATACAGGCTGCGACACACTACTGGAGAACACTACTTTTGCATTGGATGACAAAGAATTATGCTTGTGCTTGGTCTCAACACAACAGTCAAACCTAGAACTTTGTATCAAGTGTGCCATTGAGTGAGTTGTGTAGTTGTGTGTCCACATAGTCGTGTTCTAACATCATCTATAATGGTTGTTGATTGTGCAAATAAGCAATCCTTGCTGCATCCAACTGATCTTGAAGGTTACCAGTATGACATTGCTAAGTGGTTTTCATATCTCAAAGTAAGACAATGATTGATTGAATATGATGATGTCTTGGTGATGGTGCTAACTAATGGTAAATATTGCATGGTTAAAACTGTAGACATGCTGATGTGTTGTCCTCAACTGTAGTTGTTTGATGGTAGCTGGTAAGATTGTGGTTTGCAAAACTCAACCATTATTGACAATTATGATGGCTTGCTTCTGTGGGCTTGTTGACAGTGTGTAAGTACCCCAACAGTTTATCATGCTGGACCCCATGCTAATGATCCTGATCCCTTGTTGCTGCTGGCCTATTGACAGATAGTAAGTGCCTTGTAGGTTTTCTGACTCTGAAACACATGCTGACAATCCCCATGCCTTGTTGCTGCTGGCCTGTTGACAGTATGTAAGTGCCTGGATGGTCTCTGATCCTGATATCATGCTGATCATCCCCATGCCTTGTGGCTGCTGGCCTGTTGACAGGATGTAAGTGCCTGGATGGTCTCTGATCCTGATCCCATGCTGATCATCCCCATCCCTTGTGGCTGCTGGCCTGTTGACAGTGGGTAAGTGCCTGGATGGTCTCTGATCCTGATCCCATGCTGATCATCCCCATGCCTTGTGGTTTCCTGGCCTGCTGACAGTATGAAGTGCTGGATGGTCTCTGATCCTGATGCCATGCTGATCATCCCCATGCCTTGTGGCCTGGCCTGTTGACAGTGGTAAGTGCCTGGATGGTCTCTGATTCTGATCCCATGCTGATCATCCCTGTGCCTTGTGGCTGCTGGCCTGTTGACAGGATGTAAGTGCCCTGGTTTATCTCTGATCCTGATCCCATGCTGATCATCCCCATGCCTTGTGGCTGCTGGCCTGTTGACAGCGGGTAAGTGCCTGGAGTGTCTCACATCCTGAACCCTTGCTGTCATCCCCCATGCCTTGTGGCTGCTGGCCTGTTGACAGTGGGTAAGTGCCTGGATGGTCTCTGATCCTGAACCCATGCTGATCATCCCCATGCCTTGTGGCTGCTGGCCTGTTGACAGGGGTAAGTGCCTGGATGGTCTCTGATCCTGATCCCATGCTGATCATCCCCATGCCTTGTGGTTTCTGGCCTGCTGACAGTTGTAAGTGCCTGGATGGTCTCTGATCTGATGCCATGCTGATCATCCCCATGCCTTGTGGC
>NW_024537884.1:0-22097 GCF_016628075.1 Suillus paluster | reverse complement strand
CCTGGGAACATGAGTTGCAAAAGAGCAGGAATTCTCGAGCACTTCGCTAAATACCAGTCAGATTCCATCCGGTTTTCCATATAGACTTTCCAGCTATCACATCTGTACAAAACCCCCTGAACAAAGCATCTATTAACGAGTACACGTGAATTCAATCATCATTCAGAAGGAACTCGAGAAAGGAAGGTACATAGGCCCGTTCACAGCGGATGTTCTAGAAACATTGATAGGACCCTTCCAATCATCCCCGCTCTCCATTATTCCTAAACCTGGCAAACCCAGAAAGTTCAGAATCATACAAAATTTCTCTTTCCCACAGATACCAGCGCTTATCACCCCAATCCATCCTAAATTCACATATTGATGGTATCAATTGATATCGAGACTACCCCCAGGGTCAGAAGCCGCCACAAGAGACATAGCCAAAGCCTATTGCACAGTACCCTTACACCATTCACAATGGCCGGCGGTGTGTAGTTAGAATATTGGATATGCTTTTCTGTGTAGCACCTGCATGGTGTTTGCATCAGGAAAAACTATACTCTATATAGAGGACCATCCTCTATATAGCCCCCGATAGCCACACCACAGCGTCTATACAGTCTATTGGCAAGCTATCACAGCACTATAGACCAGTATATACATCATGAAAGTCTATATATTACCATACAGTTTGGTAAGTCGTATTTAGAAGTAAAACATTTTCAATAACTATAGACCCCAGTAGACCGTGGCTGAACTTTTTCGATGAAAACCAAAGCTTGTAGTCCTTGTCTAGGGAAGTCTATTCATAGTCTTATGACTTCCATAGGTTAAGATCCTAGTGAGTATTAAGGAAAATACTCAAAAATTGAAGGGGTTCACGAAAGGCAACTTAGACCATGGGAAACTTTTTCGATTAAATCAAAAGTTGTAGTCCTTGTCCAGGGAAGTCTATCCATAGTCTAATGACTTCAATAGGGTCAAGATCTTAGTGAGTTATAAGAAAATACTTGGAATTGAAGGGTTCAAAAGTGTTAAGGGTAACACCTTATTTATGTAAGCAAAAATGCGAAACTTCACCTTAATGTGTATCAAAATCCTAATGCTAACAGTCAATTTCAATTGTCTTTTTCTTACTGTCACTAATCCTAGTCCTATTAACCAAAAACTCGAAAAATTCACCAAGTCTTGTGTTGTGGCTTTGTTTGGCACTGCTTATGTAAGCAAAAAATGCGGTCAACCAACAAGTCTTTACACCCATTCTTTCCTTCCCCCCCTCCACTACTCGCCGCCCTCATTAGATTATCTTCCCATATTTTTTCCTTAACAATTTTCGAGTTTTTGCCTCTCTTTCTCTTCTTCTTGCTTCTCTATCCTTCTCTTGGTGTTGATGTTGTTGGTGCTGGGTACTGTGCTGGTGCTTTGAACTCTGGGTAAGTCTCCCTCCATAATTTTCGCATTTTTGACTATTTGACTAATCTTTTTTCTAACCCTCTCCTTCTAGCTCTCTTCCCTCCTGCTCCTCCTCCCCCCAACTATTTTCGCATTTTTGACCATTTGGCAAGTCTTTTCTCTGACTCTCACTTCCTCCTGTCTGATCCTCTCCTTCTAGCTCCCTTCCCTCCTCTTCCCTCAAGAATTTTCGCAATTTTCACTATTTGGTAAGTCTTTCTTTTTTTTGTATTCATCTTTCCTCTCTGATTCTTCCTTCTAGTTCTCTTGCCTCTTCCTCCTGTAATTTTCGCATTTTTGCCTGTTTTGTAGTTATTAGTTTACATGTATTGTAGTAGTTGAAATATAATTTGGAATTTTCGCTTTTTTTTAATTTTGAGAACACTATCATGGCAACAAACAGCTATTAAGAGAAATTTTTGCTTTGTGTTTTGAGCTATAATAGCTACAATAGTTGTGGTATGTTCCACCCAGCTATAGCAACTTTAATAGAAGCTATATAGCACTATACACTGGTGGTAGTAAGCCTGCACAATTGGGCACTTGGCTATACGAGCTATAGGGCTATGGAGTCCTGTATAGCAGTCTATAGCGCTATGGGTGGCTATATAGCCTTACCACATTTTCCTGATGTGGAAGCTACACCATCAGCGGGCGTTGTAAAGACATGTCATCCAATGCAGGGGCTGGAGACTTTCGTTACCATGGTATCGGTCCTCTCGACAAATGGGTCGATGACCCACTATTTTTCAGGATCCATCAAGAACACCTGCCCACATACAACCAGCAGTGTCCTCACTTGGAACCAAACCTTCACGCAAATCTGGAATAAATCAGTCCGGGGGAAGGTTATGGTATGAGACTCAATGTCCAGACAGCAGTACAAATGGAAGAATTCAGTGAGAACTGCATAGTCCCCCCCTTAAAGACCTATCAAAAGTGTCATCGCGGTCTGAACACGACGAACTCTTCACCTTCTGTCTGCAAGACATCAATGATCTATCCATCAAACTAGGAATAATTTGGGAACTTCTAAAGGGTCAACCATTCCGGTCCTCGACTGTTTACATTGGTTTCCTGTGGGACTTAAAAATAATGTTCATGTCCTTAAGTACAGTGAAGGTTGACAAATACCTCACAGCAATTCACAAATGGAGAAAATGCCCGCTACATGTCTTATGAGACATACAAGAGCTATATGGAAAGTTACTGCACGCGTGTGCCGCTGTACCTCAAGGCAAAGCTTATTTAACTGGGCTTGAAGGAATGCTGTCGTCGTGTGGAACCAATCCTTTCCTCCCCCATAGAGCCTCAAAAAGTATTACTGACGAATTAGACTGGTGGTCACTACTACTACAATCGGGAGGAGTATCTAGGCCGATATATCCCACAGTTCCACTTGCAGACCCTCAGGTGTTTTCAGATGCAAGCTCGGGCATTGGTATAGGGATTGTCATTGGAAATCATTGGCGAGCGTGGAGACTTATACTGGGTTAGAAAACACTCAATGGTAAATGTGACATCGGATGGGCAGAGGCAGTGGGATTCGAGCTCCTTGTATATGCTCTCACCACTCAGCCTAACCTTAGCAGCTGCCTCCTCGTCCATGGAGATAATACGGGAGTCGTTGAAGGATGGTGGAAGAACCGACACCACAATGCTGAAGTCAATGTCATCTTTCAACAAATCCAGAATTTCATACACAACCTACCCCGCCATTTTGAAATTGCTACAACCTATGTTGCCAGTGAATTCAATCCAACGGACAGCCCATCTAGAGGCATCTATGGCCCAACTGAACTTCTTCTTCCACCAATCCCCATTCCAACCGACATTTGCCCTTTCATCATCAATGCAACCAAACCTCTATCCCCAGCCAAAATCTGCCACTTACACAGTGGAAACTACTCTGCCCCAGCAGCTAAACTCATTAACCGTGCCCTTGTTGACCAGCAAGCCACAGAAAGAATTGCAGCCTCTCATGTCGAGGAAGACCATCTCATTAGTAGTGCCCTCCGTGATGAATGACTCAATGAAGGCCTGTTGGTTCGGAGCGCCACTACCAAAGGCAGGTACTCCAGCTGCAAACCCCCAGGCCTATCATCCAGATCTCACACCAAACCCTTCATCCCTCCGACCGCACTGCCTCACTCGAGACAGGCTACGCTTATGGTCTCCAGCGGGAGAGAGCACCAGACAAACAGCGGCGTCAGCATCAGACGCGATAGAACACACAGTAACAGACAAGCAGTTGGACCGGATTCTCAAAGTAATGGGTTCCTCATGGGCACAATCCATGAAAGAAGCCTACGGCGGCGGGCTCCTCGTGTTTCATGTGTACTGCAACATGCTAAACATAGAGGAAGACAAATGCTGCCCCATCATTCCAAACCTGCTGCTCGAGTTCCTTTCGAGCTGTGCGGGATCCTATTCCAGTTCAGCGCTGTCCAACTATGTAGCAGCCTTGAAAGCCTGGCATTGACTTCATGGCAGAGCATGGAAGATCGACCCTTGTGAACTGAAGTCCATTCTAGACGGAGCGGCAGCATGTGCCCCAGTATCATCTAAACTTCCCAAAAGAACCCCTACAACCATAGACTTCATCGCCAATATTCATAACTATCTTGATCTAAACACTCTGCTAGACGTGGCTATTTTCGCCCGTTTAACAACCACTTTCTACTGCATCGCGAGACTAGGAGAATTCACAGTAGGAGCAATCAGAGACTTCAATCCGAAGAAGCACATCACCAGCATCAGTAAAACCTCAGAATCATTTTCCACTATTATCTCACTTTCTTCGCCTTGGCGCCAGTGCCAAGGTGCGAAAATCAATCTAAGGAGTGATAAGTCGTTTTTCTCAAAGGCGCCACAGAGCAGCTAAGAGAGTTTGGTGTGCAAAGGAGAAATAATACATGTTCAGAAAGAAAATGGTAGTATACATTAAATTGTGTACAATAGCTATGGTAAGCAAAGTGATATCAAAATGCAATCTCAAATGCATGGTGGTCAGCATACTTGTTCACATAGTAAGCTCGAAATGCATCATATGAGTCGTAATGTTTGAGTCCCCAAGGCAAAAACTCCGTGCCATACACAGGAATAAGATGGGCAGCATGATAGATAGCGTCGACATGAATGACAGCGTGCTTAGATGCACCAGTAGCTGCAGGACTAACAATCCACATTCCCGTGTCTTCGTCTGCAGTGTCGCTGACTTTATCGAACCATTGTATCATGGCACACGGATACACGTCACCCCGGTAGCTGAATGAGAAAAAAGCGCGAATTCGAGCAACCTCGAGGCCTCGTATGCCAGGTAAACCGGAGTTCATGTTTACAAAGACACAATCATGGTGCGAGTGTTCATTGCGCCAGGATGGACAAGAGCAGATGTGCTCAATGCGCATGCCACCAATACCGCTCAAACACTGGGTGCATAGAAGCGTGATGAGGCTGAATTGAAAACCGAGATTTTGTTGAGATAGCGAGGACATTCCGCGAGGGGTATGTCAGATGGGTCGCGGTCATCGTCAGGATGTAATTGTTGGAACAAAAAGTGTCCAAGGAGGTCAGGAAGGCGAGGTATCTGGAGTTCTTCAGCAAGCGCAGGAACAGTTTGAGTGCGCTTTTTCCCCTCTGTACAGCATGTTAGAATATTGAAAGATGAAGAAAAATGAAAAAAAAATTACGGGGTGTTTTTGCCAGCTGCACAAAGGCTTGTAAAACGGTTGGTCCATCATCAATTTCAAGGTCCCCGTCAATGCTGATTCGCAAAGGTGCAGCTGGTGCAGGCACGAATGCGGCTGCTGCTGTTGCTGCTGCTGCTGCTGCTGCTGTTGCTGCTGCTGCTGTTGCTGTTGCTGCTGCTGTTGTTGCTGCTGCTGCTGTTGCTGCTGCCATTGCTGCTGCTGTTGCCGCTGCTGCTGTTGCCACTGCTGCTGTTGCTGCTGCTGTGTCTTCGTCCAGTTCATTGATCTGTTGTGCGGGAACTGTTATGTACATGAGCGTTTGGGACATCGCATACTAGTATAAAACAAATGACTTACTTAAGGCGTTCATGGCTGCTGAGAGGCAAGTGCCAGTTAACATCCCTCGATGTGTGAATTCGACTTGCATTGCTGAAAGTTTGTCGAGCCGTTGATTGATCAATAACATTTGACCAAGCGCATTATAATGGCTCGATCGTCTCCAAGGCTCTTTGACTGATTTGATATGCTTGTTCTCGGTAATTGACGAGCAGAGGCCATTGGGCGCAGCAAACAGTCATATATTTTGTATATAATGCTTGAGTGAATGTTGACGAGGTAACGATAAGGTGGGAATAGCGCCTGATGTCTTGAAGATTTCGCAGTATTGATGAAAGCGTGAGAGTGCATCTTCGATCTCGACTAGGGCGTCATCTGTGATGATATTGCGGCGGAACGAGGTAAGAAAATTCGAGAAGTGCGCGGAAGGCGGCACACAATATCGGTAGGTACATGACCCTCAATGGCGGGTAAATAGACCTGTTGAATCAATAAGTTCTATGGTGATGGTGAGACTGAAAATAAACAAATTACCTTCATCAGGGCCTTGGAATCATCTCCTGTCCATTGCTTGAAGCCATGTCCCTGAGGGAATCGCCTGCAAGCCTGAAAATGAGCCCACAGCTGGCAATTCTAAGGTACAATGAGGAATTATATGTAATATAAACACTAGATGAGCTTACCTGCGATCGATATCATCTAAAATTTGCTCTGCAGCGTCGTTTCGGATGAAACATATCTAAGGTATTTTTCAACCCATTCAACAAGGTGGTCCTTGAAGGTCCCTTTGATGAGTTGATGGAGGATATCGGGCGAAATCATCTGATATATATCAGCTCTGGGGGAAGTCGTTCGTGAATGGCTGTTGACATGAAATCATTAGTATTGATGACCTGCGAAAAAGCGTGCTGATTGACTGTACTACGAGTTCCTGGGACTATCCCTGCATCATTCCACAAATCACCTAAGGACCTTCTTGAATAAGCGCCTCCACGTAGTCACGACAACGACACAGTGCGTCTTGATCGAGATTAGTGCGAGGTGCCATACATCTGTAAAGGTATTAGTTACAAGGTAAAGAAGCATACAAATGATAGATACATACTTAGGACACCGACTGCGAATGATACATGTTAATAGTACTTGCTCCTCATAGTCTGTGATGTAAGGTCCTAGTCCATAAACAACCCGCCTGTAGTGTCCATCTCCGAAACGTGTGACTTCGGGTGTTGTCATGCCTGGTTTGAGCGAACTGAGAACCTTCGAGAGTGATGAGTGAAATAATTGTCGACGAAAATTTCGGAAGGCTGGCTCGTCAGCATGTTCTTTTGTGGCTGTACATGCGGGCATGGGTGGAGAGTGGATGAATGTGTTGTGATGATAAATGTGTCAGTATACACTAGAAGACTTTGTGCTGTGACATACTTTTTGGCATAGCGAGAAACCCAATGATCGCCAGTCCATCACGATGGGCTCGTCGAACGTTGTTGTGAATATTCCTGATTGATGCATAAAGCAGGTAATACTCATTATTCCCCGTACCGACCGAAACAGTTGTTTTGTCGCTACCGAGGATGATAGGGACGAACGTCGAACCGATCGTGTTCAGATCTTTAGCGATATTGTCCTAGACACAGACTGAGCTGTCATTATCAAAGGAGAGATAAATACTTACCGCCTGGTCCCAGGCCCAATCGCCTGACATAAAATCTTTCCACTGGCGCTTATTGTTCTCCGTGGAGTATTCTCGATATGGGCGGTAGTTGAATTTGTTAGCGTATGTCGGATTGGCAAGCATATCACATACAACTTCATGTGGGTCACGGAACCACACATCATACTTATTGTCCATCCAGGGCTTTGGATTCTCGGGTCTCTCACCATCATAGGCTACTGTGAAACATTGCCATTTTACATCTCCAAACGGCGAACTATCAATGACCTCGTAAAGATCATGATGATCTGTGAATGGTGGCTTGTCGTTGTGCTTTGCGAGGGTAGACGCCCATAAGTCCAACAGCCGGTTGATCTGACCAGCCGGCATCTGATTTTGCTTGTACAAGAACTCTGCTGTTTCAAACTCTGCGCGATTACGAAAGGGTGTCCAGTCATTCAAGGCTACGTTCTCAGGGAGGAGGAGGGGGAGCGCCGGGGGGAAGATATATACCATCTGCATCACATGGTCTGCCTATAATTGTGTTCGGTGAAAAATAAGATAGAAATAGCTGGCAAATGTACGTACCATCGAGACCCATGTGATAGTTCCTATACAGACTGATCGCCGGGCCCAAAAAACTCTGTGTGTATGTTTGGCTGAGGGGATTGTTGACGCGGGGGATTCATCCATGTTGACATCATAGTCAGCGCAGTGCTTCGTCGACATCCATTTGAAATTGGTCCACATGTCCCTTCATCCACATTGTTACCAGGCACGTTCAACAGGGTGTGCAGCAAGACAGTGTTTCATTCAGCCGGCAATAGTTTTGAACCACCATGCGCAACTTCCACATGGAAGTTGAAGTGCACTGAAGTCTTGTCGACAGAACTGAGTACAAGGAATATTGCCAGGCATTGCAGTAACTAGTGTTCAAATACTTAAGTTTACGTACTCAATTGAAAGAAAAATTCACGCACCTTCACGTTGGTAGGATGGATAGGATAGCACTATCTCTGGGGATCTGCTGGTTCTCATTGACGTCTAGTCTGTAATATCAGGTGAATATAAAATAAAATGTGTGAATAATGACAAAACACTCGCCTAGAATAACAAATGATTTGCGTGTGTGCGTGCCCACTTGGGACGGAGATGGTCTGACACTAGTAATGGAATGGGGCGTTTATTTGGTTAAGGCTAGTATGAGAACTTACAAATTTTCATCGACGGCCCAAAGTTCAATGTTCAACTCCAACCACCCACAGTTCCGAGTCCTTATACTTTTCTCCACCTATCTCCGGCATGCTGCAGTATCTGTTGGAATTTGCTACTCGTCAGTAATGGCTGATATGAATGGGCCACGTCGCACTCGCCCAGGAAATATGTACAAGCACCCAGGCTTACCCGACCTGCCAGTGCAAGAACCAAAACCGAAGTGCCCAAAGACCAAGAAGAAAAAGGACGTCCAGGAGACCCTGCGAAGCTCAAGAGCTGGCTGCAGTTGAAGGATTGCAGCAGCTTGCTGCTATGCAGGAGGAGATGAAGAAGGCAGAGGTGCAAAGCACGACAAATAAGTCAAAGGCAGTAAGACCCCACACTCGCCCTGTCAAGAAAAAGTCGACACCTGCTCCTCAAGCAGATAAGAAACTCCTGGGAGCAGGAGCTGCTGGTGAGAGCATGTCACAAATGCTAAGTGATGTTGGCCCAGGTGAGGATGGTATTGTTGAGGATAAAGATGGAGGACATCAGAAGGACGACGGAATCAAAACAAAGAAGAAGACTGAGAAGGACGTTATCAAGGCTGCGCCTCAAGTGAGGCGGTCAGGGGCACATGTTGAAGACAAGAAAGGAAAGTTGATGTGCGTCCAAACTTCTCTTGCAACCATGATGTTGATGCTTACCAAATCAATGCTTCTCTTTCTCAACTTGACCTCAAATTTCAGGACTAAGTCCAAGTTTTCATTAGCAAGCCGTGTCCAGGGTTGGATTACAGATGTTGCACCAGACTCAACTGATCAGCCTCTGTCAAGCACTTCCCAGTCTCATACCGCGGCCTCAGCATTATCATTAGCGCATGGGCCACCAAGTACCATCTTATCTGGTTCCCATCATACATCCGTATCAGATGTAACGACCAGCTTTGGCTGGTGTAAAACCCCACCTGTTCTAGCACATACACCTGTTGTTGCTGATACTTCTCAGGCTCTTGTTGGTGGTTTTGGCGATGAGCTTATTGATTCAGAGGAACACCTGAATACTATCCCAAAGGCATCTGCAGTTAAGGTGCGTGGTGGGCTGATAAATAACATTAATTCTAATGCAGCAAGTGGACACTACAGATTACCAATGTGGCTACTGAGCTGACTGAGGATGGATCGCTCCCAATGGGGGCCGTCAAGGACAACACCAAGATTGATGCACCAACAGATGCAGACGATGATGTGCCCACAGATGCGGACGACAATGCGCCAACAGATGCGGACGACAATGCACCAACAGATGCAGATGACAATGCAGAAGATGATGCGAGAATGGATGTCAAGGACGATGGGGCCTACAAGACTCAGGACAGCAGGGATGGCCTGAGCAGTTTGACATTTCGCCGCTCCAAGAACCAGAAGCACAACACTGTGGACACCAAATGCCCTGCCCCAGCCTCTAAGGATTCCTCAGACAAAGATGATGATATTGGGGCTCTCAATGTGGATCCTCGTCTAACAAAGCCTATGGGCTCCAAGACAGCAAAGAAGGCTGTACGTTTGATGTCTTCCGTAAGTTCATTTTTTAACAACGGCTAGCTACTCATATTCTTGCAACAGACTTCCATTGGTGTCTCCAAGCCATCTACTACACTGCAGCCACCTGCAAAGAAGGTTAAAATCGAGGACGGGGCCAATGATACTGTACCAAAATCACTTGTGGCATTGCCCGGTTACTGGATCAAGAGGCGGTACAAGTCATGTTCAACTTATTGAAACTTCGATCTTCCCCCTCAATGTCAGGATCAGTGATGGTCCAAGCACTTCCTCCCAACTCTTTATTTGTGGGCTGGCAGTCAAGATGACCTCTGGCAAATATCAGACACTTCTCTCATCGAAGCGCTTCAATGTATTATGGATGTTGTGTATGACGATTTGGATCTCCAGTACAAGGTAAACGGTCAAGGTTCTGTTTTTGGTGTTGTAGGTCCCATAATATTTTTTTGGATCACTATTACTAACTGGCTGGTCGCAATTTGAATCAGGCCGCACAACGTCTAGCAGAGTGGCGCAGCAATTTTGGTTCAACAGGACTTGCTATAATGATTGATTTCTTTGCTTGGAACAAGGACACTGATATGAAAGTGCTTGGCAAAGCGCTTCTGGACAACTTCGCTTTTATTTTCGAGGACATGGACAACATGGATCCAATGCAGGCATTCTGCTCTCCATTCATGTTACAACTCTTCACTACTGCTCATCTTCATAGCATTATTGGGCACGCTCACGTCACCGCACTCAAAACAGATGTGTTGGCTTCCATTGGCATGGCTGGCGTTCTCAGCATTTGTGCAGCTTCAGTAAGTACTGTAGACATATGAGAAACATGACTGATGGTTTGTATTTTGTTAACAGCTCAAGCGTGCCATTAAGTGCCTCAGCGATGGTGCCATCGACATTGATTCGGATGCCCTCAATATGCATCCCACACAATGGAAGCGCAAGCTGTGGATGCCGAAGACCTTCAATAAGGCCACCAGCAATCACAGCACTACTGAGCACGCATTCTCTATCAATAACTGGGGGTCAGTGACTACCTCATACGTGATTAGTATCAAGAAAAAGGGGGATATTTTTCTGAGGGACACATCATTGATGGCCTGGAAATTATTGAGGAAGTCGGGCAGTGCTAGCCTCCAGAAGTACCTTCACCTCAATGACGAGGAAGAATCTGACGTTGACGAATGCAGTATGCTGTGGTAATAGATTTATTTTATTTTATTCCTTATCAATGAACTAACATCATTCTAGATCGCAATTTCATGCTGCTTCAAGTTTTCAATTCGTGCTGTCTTCACCTCTTTGTACCGTCGCATTTTGCTCACTATTCCACCATCCCTCTTTAATCCCCTTATCTTCATTTACACGCATTTTACGTTCTGCTCGATCATCACTTTTTTCACTATTTGTCGTACTTTGCTCGCATCGTTTATTCTATTTTCACCACTTTTTCGTACTTTGCCGTTTAGCAATGTGGTTCATTCACTCTATTATTACCACTGTTTTCCCCAGTCAATACCTGATAAGTGACTTTCCAAGAGTGGCAAAGTAGAATTAAGAGGGCGAGTGGCCTTTTTCTCAATTTTTTCTGTCATGTGTGAATGGTTCCTCAAACCTGGTCAAACCCAAATAAATGAGAATAAATATAAATTCAGAATCGAAAATAGATTCGATGTTTTACTGATGAGAGGAGATGTCTCAGAAGCGCAAGACTGCGAAGGCAGACCAGTTACGAAATTCCACTTACCCTACACAAAATCAGCTAAGAACGAGGGAGAAGAGACCTTTTGGGCCAGACAAGACGGCCCTACAGATCCCAAACCAGCGCTAGAGAACCACCTCTACGTCAACCCGGCCAACAATAAAGCGCACCTGTTTGCGTGGAGACACCCCAAGGGACTTAGATCGCTATCGAAGAAGGAATTCTCTAAAAGGATGGCAAGCACTACAACAGCAGCCGGTCTACCTGATTTGAAAGGGCATAGCCTGCGCATAGGAGGTACTCTAGAGTACCTGCTGAGAGGCGTACCTTTCGACATGGTCAAATCAATGGGACAATGGTCAAGCGAGGCGTTCACAATATACTTGCGCAACCATGCCCTCATCCTAGCGCCGTACATACAAGCCTCGCCAAGTCTTGAACTGTTCACCAGGTACACAATGCCACCTGTTCGATAAACATATTTAAGCGGTGAGTAGCACATCTCCTGTCAAAAAGGAATCAAGCTGCACTGCATGCATCGCTGCACTCCTGAAATTCGGGAACACAGCTCACCTTGATACATAGGTTCAAACCCGTGTTTTGGGCCGGATCAGCCCTTCGGGCTGGCGCCCAAATACTCAACACATACAGGCAACTTGCCTCATCAGAAACGCTGTCGATCCATAGAAACGGCCTCTCGTAGTACACACCTTAGACCATTTGTCCATTGCTTCTTGTTTGCCAATGACACTATCCTCTGAAGTGGCACGTTGCCATGTAGCACATAGATTTATTGCATTGCAGTCACAGACTATGATAACATGGGTTCTTCTGGGATCACTGTGAACTTGAAGATCAGAGGTGCGAGTAGGGCTTGGGCAAGTTTGAACTCAACAGCAGACCACCATTTCACTTACATGCCGCACGAGCAACACTCGATAGTCTAAGGAAAGGCGTGTTGTGAATCGTAATATGAGTATAAACTAGCAACGAACATGATTCATATTGAACCGTGCCTACAACAGCACCTAGATCTGGTGCACATGCACATGCAATCCAGGAGTGACACACACAAAAGAGCAGACACAAGTGATGCGGGCATCGAAAATTGACATGTACACCTGGCGAAGCTTGTCAGCGCATCCCTGAAGCCACATGGATATATGCGCTTCATTGCTATCTGCGGGCACTGTAGCAGCACTCCTGGGAGGAGCTAAAGAAAGTTGAATGCCTTTGGATGCCCGTGAACATATCCGTCAGCTGACTTGAATGGCTCATTAGTACTGAGAACCTTTGCTTTAGAAGTGTACACATCCAGAAATGCAAAAGAAAAAGCACCACAATCAGATGATATGGCGACAACGTACTTTGCAAAGACTTGAATAGGCTGGGGTAGGTGCGAATGTGTCTGGGGCCGTTCCACCAGAATTAGATGCGTTGAAAGTAAGTGTAGGGGCGAGCTATGTGTGGGGAATTGTTAGCTGATTCGCTTCAATGACAAGGAGAATTAAGGAATTTTAAGTGTTAACTAGAAGAGAGTAGTAATTTAAACATCTAATAAACGAAACTGTAGATCGAACAACTGGAAAACAAACCCACTTAACTGCACAACATCCATACAACAAAGGCCGCCCATGCGTTCTTTGATGATGAGGGAAATGTCCTTGACATGTACACCCTCTAGCTAGAGTGCCTTGTCTTCCACCTTTGTCGGGGCATTCTGAGACACATTGAGCTAGGGTCTCTCGCTCTGAGACTAGAGCTCTGCAATGATATACCATTCTGAAAGGAGGTAAGCATGCCGGAAGGGTGTACTGAAGGTGGAAAAGTACCAGTATGCTAAGGGGTACACAATTGTGATGACGCTGTCTGTTGGAATGACAAATGTGGGCCCCACAAAAAAGTCAAATGAGAACCAAAAATTAAACTTACCATCATGCCCGCATCAGATAAGAAATAGAAATGGTTCATGTATGATATTCGTAATCTGGTCAGCAATAGCAATCATCATCGTGGCTGGAGCACTTGCTGCAGAGCAGGTAGCGAGATGCTCAATAGGTGAGGACAATACATAAGGACGGGCTGGCAAAGGATAGTCATGCTAACGACAGTGAGAGGGGCGTCCCATAGGAAGACATTTGCGTACTGAAGGTGAAAGACGTGGATATGCAGGAACCGAAACTGGCTCTGGAGAATTGGTCCAGATGAACATTGAGGAAGGTGGTGAAGAAGACTGGGAAAAGACGTGATGTATATCACCGAGAGCGTCGTCCGTGGCATTGAAAATGTCAGGGTTGGTGTCATGGGTGAATCAGGTCAGGGCCAGCGATTGTCCTAGCACCTGGAACTCTTAGAGAATGCAAGTACCTGCAAAGCAGTGGCCTAAGAGCAGAGCACACAAGGGGAAAGATACATCAATGGGCCACAAATTGGCAACCTCGCGTTGTCTGACTAGAATCACTTTTTGATATACCCTACTCAGTGAAATTGTGCTATAATTGACACTCTAGGAACAAGACAGACTAGAGGAAGAATGTTAGATAGACCCCCACAGCGCGCGTTCTATTCGATAATCATATCAGACAATCACGCCAGACTCCTCAAAGCGAAGCAGCAGGAGACGTGGAGAGGTGAACGAGCCAGCTAAATAGAAATCACAAGTGCCAATCAGGGAGATGATATTTTGAGGAAATGAACGAAACATGGTGTCATGTATGTCATGGTTAATCCACAACACCCGCCCGGTAAACACAAGTAACTCCTCACTTGGACAACAAGTCACATCAGGAAAAGTGCATGTTACTTAAGCTTACCTTAAACAGACTTAACTCGCACTTTAGCAACTTTGCAAAAAGGGATCTACTTTGCAAAAAATTCAAACTTTAACATATTCAGAAAAAAATTGTTGAGATATATTAACATGCATGTTTTATTATAGTTCACACCAAAAAAAATGAGATATGCCAAGTGAATGATGCATGAGAGCACAAACAGTTTTGAGCAAAGTTGATTAAGCTGATTAAGTAGAGTGCACTTTTCCTGATGCACTGCTTCCGCTACTCTACATACTTCAAGGTCTCATATGATAACTTCTCTGCCCTCAATACTCTCAGTTTCAGAGTGCCAGGGCTGTCATTGCTGGTGGTGTACTTACCCTTCTTCCATGATCTCCCTGCGTCGGATCACGACCGGTCCTCACACCCAGCCACTTGAGTTGTATTTTCACGCCTGATCGATGATCGCTGAGCTCCTTGTGTCTATCAAACCGTCACGAGCTATTAATGTTGATCTGGTAGACACAAGGAGCTTTTCATAAGTCACAGCTTACACTATTCAGCGTGAAGCTCTTATACAATTACTCCATCATGGTCGACTCTCTCAGCTTCAAAATGTCAGGGCCGAACCGTGCACAGGTCGTCTTTGCTTAGACTCGTGACCAGCCCCAGATCTATGAGGCAAGCCATCGATAGAGGGACTGGTAAAACTGGCTTTGAATTTGGATGCTGAGCAGATTCTCAGGGTAACGTGATGTCTGGCCAATGAGAAAACCAGGTTTTTTTCAAGCTGTGCATAGAATACAAAATAAACAATAAAATTTCCACTATTAAGACGTGACGTGATGTACACTTGCAAAATCAATGGACCAATCCTCCATCATCCAAGCTTTTCGTGATGCTTCCCTCGATGCATTGGATCACTTCGTGCGTGATTTGATCAAAGAACAACTCCCTACCGACTACCTTCAAACGCGTTACGAGCATGCTTGATCATCTATGTTCTGACAGCAACAGTTATGGTTCCGCGTCAATTCCAACTCAAAGCTATGCTCACAACCCTGAATGGTCGAGACAGTATTATAACTGCAGGCACTGGCAGTGGGAAGACACTGTGCATCATAATTCCTATCCTGCTTCGTCCAGGTACTGTGACCATGACAATTTCGCCACTCAAACAGCTCCAGGTCACACAGGTAACTTGGCTCAAGTGTAATGACTTTGTGCGCATGCAAAATATACTATTACAGGTTCTTGAGTCTGTGAAATATGGGATAAATACACTATCCATCAATGAGGACACACCAAATGATCCGTCTCTTTGGGAGGTAATCATCCAATACTTGTTGTAGAAAGTAGGAACTAAGAGACAGGTCTCAGCATTGGTGAAAGAACCGCTATGACATTAACAGTACCTAAGAGACAGGTCTAGAGACAAAACAATGTAAGTGAGAGACGGCGTGCAAAGTAAACGTGAACTGTACCTCAGCGTTGGTGAAAGAACCGCTGAGGTACAAACAATGCGATACAACGAGATTATAAGCTGTACTATAGAGTCTGTGATGGTGATGTCATGAATGTTACCAACTGCATCTAAATTTCGATTATCAAACCTAAGAGACCCTATCCGATAAAATTAGATTAGATAAGATCCCTGATAAGATAAGATGGATAACCGATTAACGATCACTATCTTTACATCACATCTATACTACATCGACGTCATCCATCTATATCCGTAACCCTAGACATTTGAAGTCATCACATCCTTAGGAGTCCTATGATTAGGCAACGGGTTATATCATAAGCATCTGCACGCTCTATGATCGAACCACAACCGAGAGTCCTTATCTCTCGAAGAGTCATCATCCTTCACATCGCACACCTTCACTTCTCATGACATGTTAAGAGTTACCTCTGTCATTCACCGAACCCCTTACATAAGAACCTGTTGCACAGTCACAGCTAAACCCTGAACCCCTATCACAGAAGCGCCACTCATAAAGAAGCATGCTCATTACCGAAGACCCTGGAGAACCCTAGATCCGATCGTACTGATACATCTCCAGATCCCATCTCTTATCAAGATCCTTAATCACCGCTCGAGACTTCTTGTCACAGAACTCTCTCACCCTTCTTAATCTCCGCTTACCCTGAATAGAAGCAGTCCCTGAGACCCTGCTTAATTACCGATACCCCTAACCCCTATGGACCCTTTCTTGTAGTTGATTGGTTGATAAAACGCCCTGAACCCTAGGCGCAATGTTATGATCTTATATAGATATATCACTACCTTTCATACTCAGATATCTCCGCTTAGAGAGTAGTATATAGTTTAGGTCGTAGTCAGTAGTACTCCTTAGACTTAACCTCTTCATTCTTACGTCATCGTAGACCTAGACGTTCCCTCTCAATCTTATCCTTGCTTTATCCTTCTCAGACGAGTCCTGTGGTGTGATCCGATCTCCAGACACCTACTAGTTAGGTTAAGGGACGTTGGTCATAACATGCGATCAAGAAAAGGAATACAAAGTCGATGTTGAACATCCAACACTTGTCTATGCATCTTGTGCAATTTTTGACACTTACGAGAAGCATACAACTAGGACATTCACACTGGAAAGTTCTCGCATCTAATTGAGCCTCTGACGGATCAAGAATTTTTAGCATGAAGTCGAGGATACTAATACGGCCATCTCAGAGGATTTTGACGGCAGCTTTGATGCGCTCCGTTGACGAGAGGCGTGAGGAAGATGTGATCATAGGATCCGTGAAAGAGGTGCTTGATGGAGGATCACCTGTGATATCCACAAACCCGGAGTCCACAGAGCGGTTAAAGTTGCTGTTTAGAATTGAAGAGGACATCATATATAGCACAAAGAGCAAGTAGCATTTGTTACATGAGGCAATGGTGACAAACGAAGGCGCTGTTGAGCAGTTAGCGCTGCCAGTCGAACGTTGATAGGAATCTCCGAGTAAGCGACTTAGCGAAAACTTAGCAAAGGTTCACGTGGTCTCTGATATCTCCAAAAAGGATTATCCATCACGTTACCCTGGGAATCCGCTCAGCATCCAAATTCAAAGCCAGTTTTACCAGTCCGTCTATCGACGGCTTGCCTCATAGGTAGGACTGGTCACGAGTCTAGTCTTTGCTGGCCTGTGTTCACCATGCCCGTGTCAATTACCATAGTAGGCAACCTCATCCAATTCCCGCGGGCAAAGTCTACACGGCAGCCATTCTTGCTTGTTCGTCCGTGGGATCGTTATGACCTGTAGCTGCCTGACCTCGCGGACGAGACGTAGAGCATGGAGGATTGGTCACCCGAGTCTCCATCGGACGAATCGCTCAGCGGGTATCCTGGAGATGATGATCAGGCTGATTCGGAGCCTCACTCGCGAGCGTTGAAGTTGATTGTCCGCTTTGGATAGCCTTTTGGTGCACCTCTCTAGCACAGCAGCGAGGTGGAGAGCACAAGAGGATCGCTTCGAATCACAATATGATTGCACGATCCAACATAAACGTCATAAGAACTCTAGAGATACTGTAGTTGCATGAATTTCGAAAGAATGGTATATAGTTGTAGAATACCAGCAAGTCCATGACTTTGATTTACACGGGTGACGGCACGCACCTTCAATCGAGAGTCATCCGATTTCGGTTTGTGCTCATGGGTCCTCGATTCAAGTGCTCGGAGCGACCTCTCTGTATGCGGTTTTTACTTCTTGCGACTGTCACACACACAGGGCATGAGTCAAAACAACTACGAAAGAAGAAGAAAATACAAACTCGATTCCTTTAGTCCTCCACCAAAATTGCGCATCATGATGATCGAAAAAACGATCATCATGACGAGAAGGACAATCGTGATTGCAGCTACCAGTATCGTGAGCGACTGAAAGAAGGGTATATATTTAAGAACTCACAAAAAGTGGTAAGCGATTTCCAGTACAAGGCATAGTATTCCATCTCCCGGTTCTGAAGAACACGGAAAAGCTGAAGCATGTAAGAACACCAGTTCTGCCAGTGTACAGCAGATTTGCCAAAAATAGCTCACTTTGTATATGCAATAGGCTAGGGCACCGATACTTCCAAATATGAACGTTCCCATCATCCACTTCTTCTCGTAACGTGCGGCAAGGTGGCCTATGACGAGGAGGAGAATTGATGTCGGGGTAGCAGCCCAGGTGACGTAGTACTCCCAGTTGTGATTCTGGGAGATTAGCCATATGAATTGCACGCAGAAACCGACCCAAAAGAAGACGTTGAACTTGACAAGGCATTCGAAAATCTGGTGCGTGGCATACATTTTCTGGATGCGTCGATCGCCACTGCCCAGAAACTCATACGCCTTCCAGCCGAATTCTTGGTAAATTTTCCAACCAAGAGCGATGTATGCTATCTCCGCAGCGGATATGACGACAGGTATCATGTCAGTGAGAACGTTCAGTGGTACATGCAGGATCCCGGCCGACGTGGTGGCCCAAGGTGTGACCGAGTTCTTGATTTCGATGATTTCAATGATGGCATATAACAGGAAGAAAAGGTTGAATATGCTGAAAACCAAGCATGAGGAATAGGCTACTGCAGGCAAGCAGTAAGATATGAGCTCACACGAGAGACAAGAATTGCAGGGTATTGCGTGCATACACTGCATCGACTGCCGTGATAAATTGGAAGACGCTGAATTTCAGGATCGTTTCAAATGGAGACGTAAGAGATGTTTAGACACATACTGAGCAAGCACGAATACGCTGAGATATACTTCCAGTTTCATGGAATAATCCGCTAATAGGACGAGCAAGTCGCCTTCGATGGCTAAATCCACTGCAGTCTCGATCACCACAGTAAGGACAAACAGCCGACATGGCCAAGAGTCAGGAAAAATCTGGACAAATGTCAGCGAAAGCCACCAGTATCAGTGAACAGCAGTACTGACTTTGGCCCAACAACTCCTGGTGTCAACCGTCTTCTCTTGCTTCAGCGCTGATGGGTAGCCATGGTTCGAGGGTTCTATTTCAACATCCTCCTCTGCATCATCATCAACCGAATAGGCTCCTTTCTGGTCCACGGAGAAAGAGTAGCCTTGTGAATCAGAATTGCCCAATGGGTGAGTCAAAAGGGCAATGGTCTGATGCCGTGAAGTGATTGAGTAGGGCTCCGTGTATTGGTCGGTGAGGTCGCTGTAGTCGTTATACTTGAAGTCGTCTGAAGGTGATAGATGAGGGTGTTGTGCGGATAGGCAGTCTGTTGAGTGGTCTTCGTGGGTGGTAAACGGGCATGTCATTGTTGGGAGACGCAAAGATTGTGGGATCCACTGTCAGAGCTTACAGGAGGGTTGGAAATGGCAGTGGACGCAGCCTTGACGAATCGTCATCGAGTACGGAGCATTGGAATAGTGACTACGCTTTGAACACCGTTTGTGTTGCCGTGGAGCACGGGGTATGACGGAGACTAACCAAGTGCATTGGTAAATGCAGTTGACATAGCCTTGAGAAAGCGCTCATTAACCCAGTATAGGAATAGTGAACATGCTTTCAACATGCTTTGTTGCCGTGGGGCACCACCAACAAAAGTAACAGATTCGTCAATGAAGCAACATGCTAATTTACCTATTTTATTCTGACACCAACCTGTAGTGCATACATTGTATGCACTTTGATTCAGCGAGAAAAAGGCGTTTGCAGGATTCTGCAAGCCTGACACGCACATCGTCTGATTAGCCAACACTCACATGTTCCAGGACAACATAATCCGAGGAGATCAGAACAGCCAGTGAAGTGTCGTAATCGACTGGAAAGACAGAAAGACAAGTATCTGTGAAAAGAATAAGCAGATGTCAACTGGCAAGAATTTTGAAGGTGTAATTACACTACGTGTTATTCTACTTGCACTCGCACAACGTATTCCAACATCACTTGGACTAATGGCCATCACGATATTGTAGGATGCAAATCAGCGCGATACCGAACCACAGAATAAAAGCCAATCGACCCGTCAAGACAATCCTTGGTACGTCCTTCATGAAAATAGCAGGGCGACCGTGCCAGCCACCACAAGAGACAGCCAGTAGTTTGACCCCAGAAAAACTACAAGACCTGATAAAATATTAAAAGGTCAATGTGGAATCGCAATCGAACAGGCACACCTACAGCTCGCTAGAAACCCCCAAGAGAACACTTTAACAGGGATATGAAATACTGGCGGACTGTTGTCTTTAGTGATGTGGAGGGCCAGGGCTCAGGCCCGCAGGCCCACCTGGCCCAGCCCTACAGAAGCCTAGCCCAGCCCGAGCCCAATGTCAGGGTTGGGCCAACATATTAGGAAGCCCATACCCGCTCAAGCCCTAGCCCAAGCCCAGCCCACACAACACTAGAACTTGTCTTCATTCATGCCTCTAGCTGTAGCGAACCCGTCAATACGCTGTTGATTCAGTCACTAGCGAGCCGTGTTGCACTTGTTCAAGTTAGCATGCATCTCGTGTACTAGAATGGTGTAAGCCCATTGGCTTACCTGAGTTCCCATAATCAGCATAAATACTGTCCGAGATAATGAAGCGTGAGCTTTCATTATCACTGCCTTTTGGCGTAACGGTTAAACGTTAAGGGACGACAGTCCCGACCACCCACAAATGGCCAAGCACGCAACCGCCCAACCACCCACAACTTGTGAAGGCAACGGATTGGACGTCCTATGCAAAAATCAGCATACACGCATAGACAACAGATGACGTAGAGCAAACGTAGAGTCCACCTTGCATCCAGTGATCCACCACGTCAAAACGGACAGTCTTTGAATTGGTGAGGACACTAAAAAATGCTACGGCAACTGCCGCCACCAGGGCTTGCTGCGATACTGCCAAATGGTGAGTGCGCATCAACAACACCTGTTGCTAACTACTTCGACCTTCGAACGTATTCCAAACGAGCTACCATTGGAGTCAAGCGTTATCGGTCTCTTCACACTCAGTTGAGCGCTATCATCAAGCATTCACACTCTCACTACTTCGTCACGTCCGACGTCCCTGGCGTTCCATGCCACTTATTCGCTCCCAACAATTCCGTACACTGTAGCTGTCTATTGATTCCTCCGTTTTGGATTGTAAAGTCCGGGGCTACCATACAACCAGCAACAGTCATTTTGACACTGGAGTCCGGAGGATGCTCGCTTGCAATGCAGTGAGTTTTATCTTATCATTCATTCAGCTTTCAGCTTTCTAAATTTCATGCTGACAGGCTGGTAAATGTATTGTATATCCTTGCCTGAGCATGAATGTTGGCGCTATTCACTCGTATCACAGACGAGACACGACTCACTCGTGGTGAACGGTTAACCATGTCTGTCAATCCATCTGTTTTAACTACTTACAAGCTACTTATGTACTACATATGATTCAATGTAAATTATGATGCAAAAGCCACTGAATAGTCTACATTATAGCACGAACTCTACCACAAGCTTCAATTTCTAGCAAGTACATAAGTTACTGTCACAGCACACCACAGCACGCCGCAGCAATCGCAGCACACCGCAGCACCAAATCGCAGCACACCGCAACACAATCGCAGCACACTGCGTATAAGGAAATAGGTGGCGGTGTGCTGCGATTGGTGCTGCGACAAGTCGCGGTCACTAAACAGGCCATAAGGCACAGAAGCAAGGTAATGTAAATGCTTTATATTAGTGCCCGAAGTGAGGGGGATGGTATGCGCGTGGATTTATGGCTAGTTTGGAGGTCACTGGAAGGT